>NW_021319870.1:73394-86853 GCF_001605985.2 Dendrobium catenatum | reverse complement strand
ACTTGGGAATCCAAGTGTTTCCTATCAAATTGGTATCAGAGCGTCGATTTGGGACCACCGGCGGCTGAAATTCTGAAATTTCAGCAAGTTTATCATTTCCGGAAGTGATATTTTTGAGATCCATTTGGAAGAAAGATGGCCGGAAAGAAGGTTGACATCTTGGAAGGCGAAGTCGGCCAATTGAAAGCCGATTTGGAGGAAAGATTCTTCAACCTTCAAAATCAAATCACCTCCAACAATGAAAGGTTGGAGGGGAAGTTCACCGCAATGGAGGAAATGTTGAAGAAACTACTTGAGATGAAGACCAATCCGGCGACATCGGAAGTAAGAGAGATCGCCGACGGCCATGGCATGGGAGGAAATCCGAACCCCTTGCGGGGGAGGAGAAATGTGGAGGTGGAGATCCTAGAGGAAGAGAACGACATGCCTCCTTTAGAGCCCCTTTCGAGGGAAGAGATGAGCATGGGATATGACAGAAGGGGGGCTGATTTTGGTGGGAGAAGAGAGGGATCGCATCGCCGAGGTGCTGAATTTGAAAGAATTCAGCGTCGAGGGGGGGATTTTGAAGGAAGAAGGGAGGAACGTCATCGTCGAGGTGCTGAATTTGAAGGTATTTAGCGTCGAGGTGATGATGTTGAAGGGAGGAGAGGTGAGTATGAAGAGGGGTTAGAGTATATTCGTCGGAGGGACGATCGGGACAATTGGGGAATGCCTCCTCTGAGGGGAATGGGAGGCTATGGAGGATACCGGGGAGATCCCAAGGTGAGGAAATTGAAGATGCCCGTTTTCGAGGGGGAAGACGGCCATGGCTGGATCTACAAGGTGGAGCGTTACTTTGCGGTCAATGGGTTGACAGAGGATGAGAAGCTGACGGCGGCAGGATTGTGTCTGGAAGGAAAGGCTTTGGCATGGTATCAGTGGCGTGACAGGAGGGAGCCTATCAGGAACTGGAGGGAATTCAAAAACTGCATAATAGAACGTTTCCAAACCGATCGGGGAGGAGATTTCTATGAGCAGTTCTTTGCTCTGGTGCAGGAGGGATCAGTAGAAGACTACCGTGAGCGGTTCGAACATCTGGCTAGTAGGGTGGAGCGATTATCAGATAGTGTATTGGAGGGGAACTTCATGAAGGGGTTGAAGGCAGAGATCCGAGCGGCAGTTAAAGTTCTGATGCCTAGTGATTTGGAGGAGGCAATGAAGTTGGCACAGCTGGTAGAAAATCAGAATAATCTGGAGAAGGGAGCTAGGAGCAGCAGCTCAGGAGGCTCTTACAAGACTACGACCACTCTTTTAGCATCAAAGGGGCCTACATCAGTCAACAATAATGAGATCACCAAGGAGAAGCCAGTAGGAGGAGGGAGTGGGGATAACTTCAAGAAGCTCACTGAGACAGAATTACAGGAGAAGAGGGCAAAAGGGCTTTGTTTCAGATGTGACGAGAGGTATACGCCGGGGCACAGGTGTAAGGATCGAACTCTTCAAGTTCTTACTGTTTGTGATGAAGAAGGAATGGAGGGTGTCGTCTTTCCACCTTGCGGACAAGGTAGATCTTTGGGAGGGGAGTATTGTTAGACCGGTCCACTGGACTGGTCCATCCGGTCTAGGCGGGACCGGTTCGGGGGCGAAATCGCGAAACAGGCGGAGACTCCGCCAGAACGAGCGGCCCTACCGCTCATATAGAGCGTTTTAGGAAGGATTTTTAGGGGGTTTTAGAGAGAAATTTGAATGTAGGGACTGTTTAGGGAATTCCTTTTGATTTGTATGCATTAAATAGATGTTTTTCCTAGGGTTTGGGCATCTGGAATTTGGCTGAAATTTGAGATCTCGTAGATTTAGGATTCTTTGGGCTCTAGCGGCGTCTAGAGATTTGGGAGAGATCGATCCTCCTCTCGAATTGAGGATCAATTGTATCTTGCTCTTTTATTCATCGTCTAAGTGGAATACAAGTCTTTTCTTGAGTTTTCTCTCGTATTTTCCCGGACAAGTGCTGTTTTCCTACTGTAAACAGCAGAAATCTGCTGTTTTCCTGCTGTGGACAGCCATTTGGCTGCTGTTGGTTCGCCGATTTTGGATAGGTTGCTTGTGAATACAAGCACTTCCTATCATATGGTAATTTTGTTTATGGGTCTGACATGATTTATTTCTTTTATATTTGATATTTATGCACCCTGAGTTTTCTGATTCATTTTGTTATCCATTTTGGCATTGTCAATTTTGGTGATGTTGGTTTTCAGTCTGGAGTTGATGGGCTTTCTTTGATGTAAGGAGAGTTTTGTCTTGTTGCTGTTTATTTTGTTTTCACATAGACTCTGACTTGCCCTACTGCACTATGTTGTATTTCTGTTTCTGTTGGTTGGTGGCCCTATCTTTTGTGGGATCTCTGTTTTCCCTTTAGGTATCTGGTTATTTATATTGTTTGGAAGGTTTGTTTTTTTATTTTATTTCTAATTAAATCTGTTCTAGTTTATGGTGAGTGTTAATTGTACCTTCAAGTTTTTTTTGGATCATGTTACATCTTTTCATTGTGCTGAAATGGAAAACAGTGGAGTTTAGTCTCGAAGAAGCATCTCTTCAATTAGTATATCAACTCAAACTCTTGATTCCCATGGTGAAACTAGAAGAGCAAGCAACCCTTCAAAATTTGTTAATCACGGTTTGTTCCGACATGCTCTCATTTTTTAGCTAATTTGTTATGATGACTTTTTACATTATCGTTAATCTTTTTCCAACTATTTTTCCTTGGCTTTTTGCTATTATGATTTTTTTTTCTTTTAAGCTCTTGATTGTTAAGTTCATGTTGAAGCATGTAAAAAATGAAAATTAAATGAAAAGATGAAAGCTTAAATAGGAACATTTTCCTGGTAGCAACTTGAATAAAGCGTGTTAGCAAATGTTGATCAACAATAACCTTTATGTGAGAGAAAATTCATAAAATTAAACTAATGTCATTTATATTTTGTTGTTTAAGAATGAGCTAACCAATAGGCTGCCTATGTACTAATGCTAAGTGCATGGTCATCAAATTATTGAACAACATTCTTGTTCATGTTTGATAGGTATGGTCATGAACAAGATCTACTTGTTCATGCTAGATAAATTATTTGTTTCGGTGTTCATTAAGAATATCGTTCATTAAAAGTATTATTTATGAGCTCGACAAACTACTTGTTTATGAGCTCGATAAGCTTGCTTGTTTATGGGTTCAATAAGCTTGTTCATTTTTGGGCTCGATAAGCTTGCTCGTTTATAGGCTCGTTTAAAGCTCGATAAGTATAAAACGAACCGAACTGGAACATCTTTCATTTTGAATGAACTAAGCTTGAACATAAACAAAAAAGATTGAATAGATCTCAAACATGCGCTTAGCAAACAAGCTCAAAAAGGAGCAAACACATACTCGACTCAGCTCGGTTCATTTACATTGCTGGTATAATGGTCACATATGTATCAAAAATGGTTTTAATTAGATTTGATGATATCTTGGTTTTACATATGCTTTGAGAGTAAGCCTTGTCCAGGAACCTGGGTGAGTAATAAACAATAACATCTTATCTAATTTTATTTTTTTTAACCATTCATATTTGTTTTGCTTTTTTGAGCTTCTTATTTATATATTTGCACATCTTTTATTGATTTTGTTGAAACTTGTTGTTTCTAGAATAGGTTGTTAGATCTAAACTAATGTCCCAAGGCTAACTAAGGAGGGGGGGGGTGAATTGGTAATTTTAAAAATTTTAACCTTCTTGGATTTAAAATTTTGAAACCGATGGATTATTTATAGCAAGTTTTAAAAACTATTTTTCAACCATAAAATAAAAACGCAGAAATTATATATGCAACAAAAATAAAAAGACACAAAGGTTTATTGTGGTTCGATCATACACGATCTACATCCACTTCCTGAAGCCTTCAACTTTAGGTATTGCACTATACCAAAGTGACTCTCTTTTTGCCCCTACAACTAGGCAGAGAAACCTTCATAAAACTCTCTTCCACTAATCCCTGGTGCCGTGGAGAACCGTGGTCCTTTTACACCCTCCAGGTGTAGGCAGAGAACCTTCGTCCTTTTACACCCTCCAAGTGTAGGCAGAGAACCTTTCGTTGTTCACACTCTCCAAGTGTAGGCAGAGAAACTTCGGCTGTTCACACTCTTCGAGTGTCGATAGAAAACTAGATCTTCTTGAAAGATCTTCACACGAGAAATTTAGAAGGACAAGAGAAAAGAGTGAATAAAACACAAAACACACACAGAGATCCTTACCTTGAGTAATCAAATGAACCTTCAGGCTCCAATAGGAAGAAATCTCCTTCAAACACTCTCTCACTCTCTTCTTCAATTTACCTTTACCATTCACGAAGAACAAGTGACAAAAACATTAAAGGTCAGTTTTTAGTGGACCTTTTATAGAAAAGGTACAAAAAATCATCCAGAAAATTGAATTTTTCAAATTTGAGCATCCACAATCGTACCTTACGATCGTAATTCGTACGTACAAATAGTACAAAAACTGTTGCGTATGATCTCAATGTGAATCGGTACGAACTGCCTTCATACCTAATCATTGTCCGGTACGAACTGTGTTCATCAGGTATGAACAGAATAAATGTCAAAAATCATTTGTACGAATGGGCATGATGAAATAAACAAAAGCAAATCAGAGGCCATTATCCTGGTACGATCAATAATGATTGTCCATATAAACTTCATTCAAACACAATCCAAAGGCCATCGTCTCGGTACGATCAACAATGATTGTCCGTACGATATTTGTTTGTGATGGATCCAGAGGCCATCATATACAATCATAAATGATCGTCTGTACGATCTTCTTCGGTCGTGCACGATCCAGAGGCTATCGTACCACTACGATTAATAATGATCATTCATACGATCTTCATTCGTGCAGGATCCAGAGGCCATCGTCTCGATACGATCCTAATTATCATGTATGATTTTTACTTAGAATTTTTTTTAACATTTTTCGTTTGCTTCATTGCTCATTGGGGAAAATAATTGACCAGATCGTCCCGTACAAAATATGTTCGTATTGTAGGATCAGTTTAAAAATATGAATTTTAAAACTCTCCCCCGATGTGTGCTCAGTTACTCAATTACTATCTCACTCTCTCGGACTTAATAAAATGAAAAATATAGACTTCAATTTATAATACACTAAACTGATCTTGATTTGAAGTCCAACCATCCAGAGTATTTCTCTAAAATGTTAGTACACACAAGAGCAAAACAATTCTTCCAAAATGTATTAGGAGAAATAATTAAAACAATAATATTTGGAATCATAAAAAACATACAAGTTGCGCGAATGTCAAACATGCAAAGCTAGGTAGCAAGTATATTTGATGTTCATATAAATTGCTTCAGCTTCGGCTGCTTCAACTTTGCTTCTTTTTGTCAAGTCATGTTGTTTGTGGCAAATACACTAATCTTTCTTCCCTTTTGACCCTATTTCGGCTTCAATTACTTCGTGAGAAGTAGAGTATTGAATGTTTCGTTCCAATTGTAACTCGTAGCAAACATAACAATTTTTCTAGTGTTGCTTTGTCTTTGTTGTCCTCAGCAGTTAAAAGAAAAGAAAAGAGGATAAAAAATATGAATAAATGATTACCTATAGCCAAATCCTATTCAAATCTTATTGCAATCAGCAACCCATTCTCTATTCAAATGGCGCCAAAATGTCATTTCTCGTGTCTCCTCTCTCAGAGCGCGTGACATGTCTTCAGCTCTTCTTAAGAAAATGAAACCCCAGGAAATCTGGACTCTTCTCCGTCACTTCTTCCCATAGGTGAAAGCCCCGTATGCTTCCGACTCCAACCCAAGGATCTCCCTATCCAGCCTTCCGCTCTTGTCGACCACAATCCCCAAGCCAAACTTGAAACCTCCAGAAGCCCCCTAGCCCCTTCTTCCATTAGATCAAGCTGCACCTCTCGATCTCCAAGACCTTACCACGACCCTACTGTAGCCAAAGCCATATCCAGCTCGCAAACTCCTATAGCCCCGATGCCTTGCCCGACCTCTGATCCTTTTGATCCAGAGAGAGAGAGAGAGCAGAAGAAGAAGAAGAAGAAGTAGCAGAAGAAGAAGAAGAAGAAGTTTTCTCCCTACGTCAACCGAGCATCCTCCGACCTCCACACTTTGCCGCTAAATTTGATGCCTTCCCTTGCTCTGAACTCGATCGATCTCCACTCCAACCTCGAAGCCTATCTCTTCCTCTCGGTCAAACCCTTAGCCTCTTGCGACCGAGCTCCGGTCGCTACTACAGACCAACCCTTACCTGTAGTTGGAACTTCCTACAAGCCGCCTCTATCCAAGCCCTTTCTATTTAGGTATACTTCTTATTTTATTTTATTTAAGTATTAATTATTTTAATTATTATTATTATTATTATGGTTATTATTATTGATACTGAATATTGGTTTTAGTTGTTAATAATATTAGTATTATTATTAATATTACTATTGTTATTAGTATTATATATGTATATTTGTATGTGTGTGTGTTTTTGTGAGAGGATGACAAAAAAAAAGAAAGTAAAAAAAATAAATAAAAGAGAAAAGAAAAGAAAAAAATATAAAAAAATGACGAGGGAAATATTTTTGTACATTTTCATTGTCACCCCGTTGTCGTCACCCCTACGTGAAGGTATAATTTTCTAAACTCAAATCCCGCATTCAACATTCGTGTCTAGCCGAAAAATCGCTCATATACGTTTTTCTCTAGCGCGGTGAGAAAGAAACTTGGTGCAACACCTTCGGCGAGGCGGGTAGGCCATATACACACTTTTTGTAATATGGTGGGGACAATCTTAAGTACCCATACACGGCTCTGTACCTGCGGGAAAACAACTGCTTTTCTTTTGAAATAGATACCGAAGATCAATACACAACTTTCTCTGACGTGGTGTGGTTGAAGATTTCAAGGCCGCGATGTCCAAGGACACATACTGTACAATCTTTTCTCTAGCGTGGCAGGAGGACCGGTTTCCTATAAGACGGCACTTGGACTTGATTGAACTCAAGGGACAACAGGACTTGTGAACTTGAACTCAAATAAACCAAGCAAAGAACTTGAACATAAATATAATCTGGATCTAAATGAATCCGAACCTAAATAAATCACAAGGACTTGAATCGACTTTGGATTACACAAGACATTGAATTTGAGTTGAACTCATTTGACTCCGACTTGACTCAAATGAACTTGGTGCAAGGAGTTTCAACTTGAACTTGAACTTCTACTCAAACTCAATCTAGAACTTGAACCTGCACATATAATGACAAAGAACTTGGACTCGAACTTGTGAATCTTTGAACATAATTTGAACTTGATTGAATACAACATGAGACAAGTGAACTTGAATCAAACTCAACAAGAAAGAACTTGATCTGAAATTGGACTTGAGAAGAACTTTATTTGAGCATGACTTGAACAATTCGGACACGAATAAAGAACTTGTACTTTGACTAAAAAGGACTTGGACTCTAATCCAGAAGGGAACAACAATAAGCACAAGTCTAACTTGAACTTGAACTTGCAAACGTTTAAACATCAAAAGATTTACAAATTTGGACTTTAACTAGATTTGAACATAATATAAGAACTTGAATTCAAGTCAACAAATAAACAGGGGACCTACTCAAATAAAACTTGAATGAACTTTAATTGAATAAGGCTACGCTAAACTTGACAACTTGTTAATCGTTGTGTATGAAGAAATTGGAGGAAAATATAACTCGGTTTCATCAGCTTGCTTACTAACAACAAAGTCACCCTTATAACTAACATCAACTATATTAGGGATGCATACAATAGTTCCCATAAGTGCTGAAAGATACGATTACAAAGGCAATAATTTGCCAATCAATGTGTATAATAAAATTTAAGGGAAAGAGTAATTTGATTGCAAGTAAAACATTCCAAAGTCCAAGGTGCACTGTAAATCATCTATAAATGTTCATGGTTAGTGTACAACACTCATAGAAACTTGCAAGCAAGCACATCAAACAACAAAAAGGTTTGTCATGCATATGATGAATCTTTCATGATTGACGATAGAAAGTGGCAATCATTAATTGACAAACAAGCATATTCGTGCTCTTGTGAATAATGATAGTGGACAAACTATAATTATGGAAACTTCCCTATGACTAATGTCAATCATCTTTCAACTATACATAGCGGTCCTTACGAACACCGAAGGACATGCGGATAAAATGCGATGTTCCATTGTTGACTAAAAAAAAGAAAAAAATGGAAAAAGTACAATTTCATTAAACAAAGGCATCTTTTCACACTACAATTTGGGGCCCATTGCACATGGTTGCTTGCACAAATGAAGAAACTCTTCATACCCATAACTCCATTTAGTAAAGTCAATCAATAAAAGAGAAAAAGAAACCAAACAAGGGGTACTAACGCTATCTGTTCAAAATCTTGCCTCCTGTTCAAGAGCCTCCAACTTCTTCCCCACTGTTGATCAAATGCTTGATACCTCTTGGCCCTGTGTAACTCGTCTCTGTTGATCGCCCCAAAGCCCTAATCCTTTCGGTGTCGTTTCCCTCTGTGTATCTAATCTACTTGCCTCGATCCGACCCCCCAATCCACTCCGAACATGTCTAATGCCTCACATTCATCGCATGTTCTCTATGATAATGACATAGGAAAGTTCTTTGCAGCCCTCCAATAGAGATTAAAGTGATTACCATCAGTCATTAATGCACAGCAACTTGTGGGCCCTGCTTCTGCATGGATTGACTCTAGAAACAAGGATAGTTTTTTCTAATGGTCAAGGTGTACAGAATAAAAGAGCTCAAAATATCCTTGTAGAAAAATCTGCTCTAACTAATGATTATTAATATGAGAGTCTACAATACATTATTGATATTAAAATGCTTGTTTCTCTAACTCCATTTCACAAATAAGTCCAAAATTGATTTTAGTCTCCTATTGATTTACATTTGCTTATATATTTAAGTATCTAAAGTGCTGTCCACTACAATAAAAAACTACAAAATGAACAATACATATGTAAACCGATGGAGATATATATATATATATATATATTAAAAATTGCTCAACGAGTTTATTAATTTTTTTTTTAATTTGGAGAATAGTTGAATTGGGAAATTTATCAATTGATTAATCAAAATTCAATAAATATCATAAAAAAGATGCAAAATTACCGAGGTGGTTTAAATCGAAGACCGTATGCCGTTGACCTTAGGTCCGGGTTAGAAGAAATTACGATAAATGCCATCCCGATTTCTCCCTTAGTGCGGACAGGATGTCGGGAGACTGCCGAAATTGCTCAACGAGTTTATTAATTTTTGTTTTAATTTGGAGAATAGTTGAATTGGAAAATTTATTAATTGATTAATCAAAATTCAATAAATATCATAAAAAAGATGCAAAATTCAAATTGTTAATTTAAAATCAAACTGAAATAATTAATGATTTTAGCATTTAAAAAAAGAAATTTGTCATCTTTTAAAAAAAGAAACATGTAATGAGAGAATTCATAGTTCATGGCAAAACATGGAACTCTGGGACGTAGTGGATTTATTAGGAAAACAAATGGTAGTATAAGGCTCATCATGGCCACTTTTATTGGATTCCTTAATAGCTTTTAAATGGAATTTCATTTCCATCTATTAACATAGCCAAGCTTCACTTCCCTTATAGTATTGCTTCTTACAATGAAGATAATAATTCAGGCATCCTAACCTATAGGGTTAGGTTGTAAGCCCACCAACGGGCCACTTCTAAGTGAAGTGGTAAGTCTCATGTGTTAGGGATACTTTTAAAATAAAGTATAACAACCCTAACAATCCTACAAATAACTAACATGTTACTTTCTATGAAAGCTATAAGTCTCAATTTAAATCAAATACTTGGATTACTTTCTATGAAAATTATAAATCCCAATCTAAATTTAAATCTTCGGGCAACTTCTAAGTGAAGCCATAAGACCCACGTTTTAGGAAAATTGTTAAATGAATTGCAATGACCCTAAAACCCTAACAAAAAAAATTGAATTTAAACCTATGGGCATCTTGGTCTAAAGGATTAAGTTATAAGACCCGCTTTTCAGGCTACTTCCTAAGGGAAGCCATAAGTTCTACCTAAACAATAAAAATCCCCAAGCAGCCTCGTTGTAGAGTCAAGTTGTAAGACCCATCCTTGGGCAACTCATAAATAGAGTAGTAAGCCCCATTCCAAATAAAAATCTTGGGCTACTTTCTACGAAAGTCGTAAGTTCCAAACCAAATTTAAATCCTTGGGCTACTTTCTAAAGAAGTCATAAGACCTGCTCCAAACTAAATTCCTAGGTTACTTCTAAATGAAGTTATAAATCCTAAACTAAATAAATCTCTAGGTATTCTAATAAATGTAAACCCCAAAACACTCAATAAAATTAAAATTTATACCTAATAAATTCAGTATACTCGGGATCCCTGAGAGGAGGCAACCCATGACTGCTAATCAGATTCCCTAGACACTACGGTCAATGATTGTTAACGTTGGTAGACTGAAATATATGGTACACCCAGGATGATGAAACCATGAGATCTTGATCGGGTTTACCTCCATTTTCCCCACTTTTTGAGACTAAAATTACCTAAAATTTATTCATTCTTAATTGAGAATTCTCTCTTACGTAGTAAGAGGTAATTAACTATGAGTGCTTGCACTCATAGGAAGTAAGGACCCCAGATCTTTAAACCCTAACATTACCCTCAGGAGAAATCTGGTTAACTTTAATCTGACTTAAGGGAAATGGAATCCTAAGGTTGCAAAGCGAGATTCGTGTATTTGTGCAATTTTTCTTAAGCCAATAGATTTCTGGCGACTCCGCTGCGGATTACTTTTCTCTCCATCTTTGGATGAAAAGATAATTCATGATTAGTCTAAATTAATAAAACATCTAAAAATAAATATAGATGTTTATTCAATGCAGTTCTGTGTTTTCTTTTTCAGCAGAATTCAGGTTGAATCTAATTCATGTAAGTTCTGCTGAGCGGTTGATAATATGACGCCTGTGAAGCCCTTCATAACTGTAAACTTGAGTGAGGGAGCTAGAGTGTAGTTCCCTCAAACTATTCTGAACACATGTTATGCTGAACCATTTCTAAAGTGATGCAGTTTCAATAGTTTCTTCCTAAGAATACTGTTAGCGTACCTATTGTCCAAGGTACTACTAAGAAGCCTACCACTGAAGCTGTTGATGAGCAGGATCCCAAGAGGGCCTCTCTATTTTTCAAGACTCTCCATGGCACATGTTGTTGCTCCAGTAATTCAAAAGATACCAAGTTACAATCTTTTGGCGAGAATAAAGCCAGTCAGAACATAATTCAGGATGAAGTACTGTCTAGAGAGTAAAATGCTGAAGTTCCTGATGCGAGTGCTAAGCTTTCCAGGAAAGCCAGAAGAAAGGCCAACACTCGCTTACGAGCTAATGGCTGGGTGCTCGAGACCCTTCAAGAATCATCACTGCAGTTAGAGGCGAATGTACCAATAAATAACAGATTTGAATCGTTAAAGTGGGTAAAAAGGAATGATGATAAGGGCCAATTATAGAAGTCTTTTTTGGGAGACTTCACGTCAACATCCACAACCAACAAAGAAGGAAGAATTTGCCTCTTCCAAAATATACAAAATACTGAAGATTGTTAAAGATAAAAATCTACAATGAAGATTGAGGAAATCTGTTACTGAAGTCATTGCCTCAACTGAGATTCATCCTCAAAATAATAAATTTTTAGCAAGACCTTATGTAGAGGAGTTTAGACATCGTCCATACTACCAAAAGTAAAGAGAACTCTATCCTAATATGGGTCGATACCCATATTACAGAAGAAAACACTCAAGAGAGCCTTCTGATAGTCTACATGTAAGAGGCTATAACATAAGATATGATGAACGAAGGCCCCGAAAATGGTATTATGAATCTAGCCATTCAAAGGTACATTCCAATGTTGGTGGTCATCAATATATGACTTTGAGAAGACAACAAGTTTAGGTTCCAAAAAGATCCAATATCCTGAAGCTCAACAAGATGATCATGATAAAGAAACCTATAAATGATGACTTAGGTCTCATGTACAGAAGTTATCCCCTAACAAGAAAACTTTTGTTGACATGACAAAGTGAAAAGAGAAAAAGAATCAAATCTATAAAGAATTCCCTGACTCTCCAGTCATATATTGGAAGCGGTTGTCCGAACTTGGAGATGATCTCGAGTTGGATGAAATTGATAACTACTATAATGATATCGAAGAAGAAGAAGAATATATTGATCCTATGAATGTTGAAGTTATCTGGATGGTTGATCATGTCCCAAATCCACCTAATCAAAGAATCCATACTCGCAAAAATGTAACTTCAAATCTATAAATTGAAGGCCAAATACAAGTCAATAAAGAATAAGCAATTTCTATAAACAGAACATCCCACATTAAGAAGAAGTGGAAAAAGGGAGAAATTGAAGATGTTGTAAGAAGGCTTTAACATGACATACAACTTCTCTAACAGAAGAAAGACCAACAAATTAATCATTTGAACCTTTTTCTTGATGAAATGAGCATCATAATGAAAGAACTGCTTGGGAAACTTTGTCTAGCAACCGTAGTTGGCTAGGTACATGCTACAATTTTTTTTAAAGTTAAAAAGTAGGCAATATTGCTCGTCAAACAGTAAATGTTGGAGATCCTCAAACCATTCTTCCTGATCTGGATACTTCTAACAAAGGATTAGAAGGTCAAGAAGAAGTAGATAAGATGGTCAGTAAGACCTACATCGAATATGTCATCAGCCAAAAAGTCAAGGAAGTTATAATTTTTGAAACTAATGAAGCCTTGGTGGATAAAGGATGTCTCATACTACTTATAAAACTACAACGCAAGCCACCCCATATTCACTGGTTCGTAGAACTGAGGCAATATCACCACTCAAGATCAAGTTGTCATCTCTTTGTATTGCTGTTCAATATGAATTAACAAAAGAAAATGATCTTTTACAACTTGAAGAGCTTAAAGCTCTTGATGAAGTTTGACTTCAAGCTCAACAAAGTCTAGAATCTTATAAAACAAGAATAATTAGGGCCCATGATTGAATGGTTCATCCTAGAAGCTTTAAGGAAGGTGAACCTGTTCTAGTTCGTCGAATACATATAATACCTCACCATCGTCTCAATGGTAAATTTGACCCAATCTTGGAAGGACCCTTCTGATGGACCGGACCGGCCGGTCCATCCTCCATCCGCACCGGCCCACAAGGGGTCGGTTCTCGCCTTTTACAGGCGGAGAAATCGCCTGCCTGGGCGTTCGACCGAAGGAGAGGGAGGAGGCGGGTGGGCCCAAGGGGGCCACCAAATGTAAGTGGGAGTTTGTTTTGTTTGCCCTAAAGGTAATTAGGGTATTTTGGGGGGTTTCATGTGAGGGT
>NW_021319870.1:60512-69193 GCF_001605985.2 Dendrobium catenatum | reverse complement strand
ACATTCCTCAAAATCTTTCCCCCATCCAACAATATGCACCAAGCACTTGACCAAGTGCTTTTGTGAAATTCATGCATAATATCAGCCCCATATTTATGTTTCATTGTTCTATGCAACAGTGAATCAGGCTTCTGAAGAAAATTCCAGGCTAAATTGGATCTAAGAGCTCCAATTCTAAGTAAAGGAGAGTGCGAACCCAAACCACCAAATCTCCTTGGTTTACAAATATCTTCCCATGCAACATAATGCATTCCTTTAGAGCCATCTTTTTTATTCCACAAAAAAATTCTACATAACTTTTAAAGTTCAAGAAGCACTCTTTTGGGAACTAAAGAATTTGTAATCAAGTAATTTGGCATGGAAAGTAAGGAGCTATCAATAAGGATGAGTTTACCTCCCAAAGAAAGAGACTTCTTACTCCAAGCATTAAGTCTATCCATGACATTACTAATAAGCTCTTGAAAATCTGCTATCTTAGGTCTTCTAAGAGACATCTTCACTCCTAGATACATCATCTCCTTCACCATCTTAATGCCCAACACTTTAGTAATCCTTCTCCTTAAATTTTTTCTCACCATTTTGCCGAACATAACTTGAGATTTGCTGAAATTCACTCTTTGACCAGTCCATTTGCAAAAATCCTCCACTATAATCTTCATTGATCTAGCCAAAGTAGAAGAAGCATGGGAGAAGATTAACACATCGTCTGCATACAAAAGATGTGTAATCTTTGGTCCTCCAGACGAAATTTGAATACCAAGAGAATGGCCTCTTTGATTGATTGCATTAGTCAATAGTTGTGAACACAAAATAAAAAGGTAAGGTGAGAGTGGGCACCCTTGGCGAAACCCACCATAAGAATTAATCCAATTGGACATATTACCATTAATGAGAATAGAAAACCTCACTTCAGTAACACATTCCAAGAGCAAATTAGAAAAGTGAGACGGAAAACCATACCACTTGAGAACTTGATGGAGAGTAGACCACCCCATACTATCATACGCTTGCTCCATGTCTAGTTTAATAGCCATAGCACCCTTTTTGTTTTTGGAAACCTTGAACTTATGAAACATTTCTTGAGCCAAAAGACAATGTTCAGAAATAGATCTTCCAGGTATAAATGCCATCTGCTCTTCTGATACCAATCTGAAAATAATTTTCTTCAATCTATTTACAAGCATAGAGGCAATAATCTTGTAATTCAATTGGCAAAGACTAATAGGTCTGAAATTGGCCGGAACTAAAGGATTCTTGACTTTAGAAATCAAGATAATAAAAGTGTCCTTCCATTCTTTACACATGATACCAGTTTTAAAAAAGTTATTGACAACTTTCCATAATGTTTCCCAAATAATACTCCAGAAGCTTTTGTAGAAAGAAGAAGTAACCCCATCTATGCCAGGAGATTTGTTATTACCTTGCTGGAAGATCGAGCATTTCAACTCATTCACCGAGAACTCCTCATTAAGCATACTGCTATCCTAAAAAAAAATCTTCTGTTGCTGTAAAACCGAAGGCCATACCTTTAAACAACAATCCTTAAGCTGCAATTTCTTCTAAAAAAAGTCACAAAAAACTTTCTGGATTTGATCCTCATCTACTACTACATTGTTGGACTCATCTTTGATTTGATTAATTTTATTCCCATTTCTACGAGCCGTTGCAAAATTGTGGAAAAGTTTAGAATTCATGTCACCTTCTTTATGCCATTTAGCTTTTGCTCTTTGGTTCCACCAAGTAGATAACCTTCTAAAAGTAACATTAAACTCATGTACTTTATTACGGAGCAATTTAAGGTCTGCATCAGTCCAACTCTCCCCCAAAGCCTCCTTCCTTTGAAGATCAATAATCTCATTTTTTAGATTTTCCTTTAGAGTATTCAAGTCTTTGCATTTGTTTCTACTCCAAAAAAATAATGCTTTTAGAGTTCGGTTGGTCTTCTTCTGAAGCACTACATTCTCATTTCCCACATCTTTTTTCTTCCATGAATGGCTGACAATACCCTTACATGCCGGATAAGATCTCCAAGTATCTTCAAATCTGATAATTTTAGACTTGAAACGAGCTTCAGCATCCAATTTAAGAACAATTGGACTATGATCTGAAGCTATTCTTGCTAGGTGTTTAATAACAGCTAGAGGGATCTTTTGAATGGAAGATGAGTTCAAAAGACATATGTCCAATCTCTCCCAAATACGTGAGGTCCCATCCTTGTTGTTACACCAAGTAAACCTTGGCCCAATATAGCCAATGTCATGAAAATCCAAATTCATCATAAATCCTTTCATCTCTTCAGGACTTTTAGAAAAAAGAAATCTCTTGCCTCCTCTCTTATCTTCCTGGCTTAAAATGCAATTAAAATCCCCTTCTATGATAGAGAATAGAATCCTCCATACAATCTTCAAGTTGCTTCCATAAGTTGCTTCTCTCCACACAACATCTACTACCATACACGATAGCAACTCTCCAACTTCCCATATTAGGAATCATAAGGTCACCAATAATAACCTGAGAAGAAGATTCCTTAACCATAAAAGACACCAAAGTCACCTTCCATAACACCAAAATCCCACCAGAAGTACCAATAGCCGGATGATGCCAATATTCCCAGTCCTTGCCAATAAAACAATAAATCTCCCTTCTATCCAAACTAGAAATCTTGGTCTCCATAAGACCAATAAAGAAAACATTATGATCTCTAACTACTTCCTTCAAATATAGGGAGGCTTCTTTCTTTCTAGCTCCCCTACAATTCCAAAATAAAATTGAATTCATTTAAACAATTAATGGGGGTTTCTCCCCAATAATGGAACTCACCCTTCCATCTCTTTTCTTCTTCTTAGAATCAGGTTCCACCAGCCCAAGAGACTTCAATTCTTTGGCTAACTTCATCTTGGTAGATCCACTTTGAGAAATCACTTCCAAATGAACAGGTGCATTTTTGTCTCCTTCCAAACCATCTTTCTTTGAATTCACATCTTCTACATACTTGTCATTATTATCATCTTCACTGCAATCAGCTAAAACAGAAAATCTGTTAATAGACTGGACTTCAGCTGGTTTAATCCCCTCACATTCAACAGCCATTGATTCAGCAACAGGTTCAATAACTGAATTCACAACATTCTCCTCAGTCACCAACTTTTCTTTGTTAGCTTTTTGAGTCCTCAGCCAATTGTTGTTTGCTCTGTTTTCCATACTTTTCTTCTCCCCCACGACTTTGCTGTACAATAAGTTGCTGTTCAACCTCCTTTTGTCTTTGAACTGCACATGTATCCATGGACCAAATTCTGAATTATTAATGAATTTCTTCCCGTCTATCACTTCAGATTTATCAGCCTTATTAGCATCATCTGGCTTCCCATTCTTTTGATCCAGAATTCCAATTGATACATTTTATGGACAAGATTTTTCTTCATGCCGTAGTGATAGCAAAGAAGATCAATCTTCTCGTATTCCACACGTTGAAAAAATCTGCCAGCCAAGCCTTCAACCCACACCCCATTTAATATCTTCTTTTCCAATTCAATTCTAACACAAATACGAGCAAATTCACATTTCCCCCACCGAAATGTATTACCATCAAAATACATAGGTGTTCCAATACAAGAAGCAATCCTTGCCAAATTGTCTTCATCCCAGCAGTATAGTGGTAAGTTCGGGAGTCTGATCCACACAGGAGCTGATATACCCTTGAAAGAATTAGGATCAAATTCAGGACACCATCTATCCATACCAACAATGAATCCATTAACATACCAAGGTCCTCCATTCAAAATTTCTTCCACCGCATCATTCGTCTTGAACGAACAGAGTATCCAGTTCATGCCCATGGAGGTCATATGAAATCCCCCATATTTACTCCACTGCTTTCTCAATTCAATACTACAAATTGAGAATGGAATATTACTTCCCAAAACTTTAATAACAATTGAGTTCTTCAGAATTTCAACATTCTTCACCACCTTATCAGAGTTCATCTTCACTGCCATTCCATCATCAGAAAATTCTACTTGGTCCTTGTTGAAAGATATCTTGATATGCTTTGGCTTCGACCAAGCCTCAGCAATCTCATTCTTGTTACCCTGGATAACTGAATCACTCATACTTTCCTTCATGATCAAGGGAACCTCAGCATTCTTCAAATGACCTGCATCCATCATCACATTGTTATCCACATTCCGATCTTCCATCGACGAAACATTCTTCTGAACATTCCGGTCCTTCTTCAAATCAAGAACTCTAGCGAAATTGTTAACTCGTAAGATAAAATCCTCCGGAACAGTTGGTTCAAGAACAGACAACTCTTTATTTCTTTCTTCATCAAAATTCTTTGAAGCAACACAATCATTCAACAAGACATTCTTACCCTTACCTTCCACTGCAATCGAACGGCAATGAGGCTTCATCCCTTCCCTGATTACGATCCCATTATACGCTTTTCCAGTAGCTCGTAAAGAGCCAGATGAACGTTGGACGTTCATGAATCAACGGCGAAGAGCCGCCGGCAAAGCACTGGCGCCGCCTCCTTCAGCCGCGAAATTCCCACGGTTACTGAAATTCAAAAACACCTGAACGCTTTCTCTCTCTAGAAAATCCTCAGAGCTTCTCTCTCCGGTTGATCTTTAAAATTTCCCTCATAAGATCTTTAAAATTTCCCACATAAGCTCTTTTTCTTTATATATTATTTCTATAGCGAGATCAAAAGAATCTTTTATTAAAGGACATTAATAAAATAGTTTATAAATAAATTCATTTAAAGTAATTTATGTGAATTTATACCTTTTTTATTTATGTTGATTGGCATAAATCCAAACTATATCATATATTTACATATATAACATTTAATTCGATAATTAAATTAATTTTTCATTTTTAATTTAAGATTCTAAAATATGAATTCATATTAGTTTATTATTTATCTAATTAATAGTTAACTTTTTAAAATATACAGAAAAATAGTTTTTTAAAAGAAAAATAAGAAAATAGTTTTTATTTTTTTAGCATATCTGAAAATTCTAGAAGTAACGGCTATAAGGGCATTTAGGTCAAATCACGAGAGTAGGCAAACTTTTAGAGTGCTGGCAGAGACCAAACAAAGGCACATTTTGATTCCTTTCTTCTTGAAGCCGAAGGGTTTAGGCGCAAGACAAAGCGACTCACCCTTTTTCTCGCTGCACTCAAATCACGCTAGAAATGATTTTGTGCCTTCGTGAGAAATTGGAGGTGGTTGGGGCCTAGGGTTTTCACCCAAACTCTCTCAGTCCTGGCCGAAGGGTGTAGGCAGAAGGCCAAGGAATCAAAGGTGTGTGGGGCTTAGGGTTTTCACCCAAACTCGCTCTTTCTCTCTGCGCTCAAATCACGCAAGAAATAATGATGTGGCTGCGGAGAAATCGAAGGTGTGTGGGGCCTAGGGTTAGGGATTTCTCCCAAACTCTCGGTGAAAAGAGGCTTGCTAGGTGGTGGAATATTTGGTTGGAGTAATCACGGTTTCCGACTCATCTTGATGATTTTGTTTTTCTCTTAACTAAATCTAAGTTGATTATTCTGTGTCTTGTTCATGGTCTTATATTTGCTTAAATTATTTTGGAAGGGTTTTCATGCTTTATTGATATATGGGGTTTTGCTCTCCTAGTCTCCTGGACCATGATGAAAAGCTTATATTAATATCTTCATTGAAGTCTTACCTCTGAAATGGATTGTGGCTTACTGGGTTCGTCTTTCAAAGGTAGATCTGCTTGGATGGTTTTTGTGCAACTATGTTACTAGGAAACCAGTGGATATAATAACTTGCAGCTATGTGCTTTTAGATTTTTTAATAAAATTTTATATTTAGATGTTCGTTAATGCTTCAGTTGGTGTGGTGGGATTCTTGTTATGCCTTGGACAATGCTATTCTCCCCTTGGATGGCCAATTTGGGCAGCCAGGGGATTCATGACCCTTTCTCTGAATATGGCAATTTGAAAAAAAACTGAACATTTTAATATGGGCTTGTAGTGTCGAAAGGTACAAACTGGTGAAATGAGCATTTATTTACACTTAACTCTACTAGTTTAAAGTATTATAGGAAGGAGCATCTGTGAAATGTGCTTATTTTATTGTGATGATGAACCAAAATGTTTTTAGCGATACTGTCTTCTTCAATTATGAATAATAAAGTAGTGGTTCTCAATTCCAATTTCTAGTTTCATGGCTGCCTGATAGCAACTGTATTTAGGTTATTGTATTATATTTTGGAGATCTTCTATACATTTAGAGACTTTAATAACTTTATTTATGAGTTGGTCATGCATATTTACCGCTAGAATATTCTTTTTTAAAATTGCTTGATTTAGTGGAATATATCCTCACCAATTACATATTTTCATGGTTTCATGTGTAAGTGCATGATACATCAAGTGACATTGCTGGTGCTTATAGCACACATTTTTTATTTGCTATGAACTCATTGATATTTGACTATAATTTTTTGAAATCTATGTTAGAAATTCATGAAAATTGATTAATTCTATAGTGCTGATACCCATTCTTCCATAGCTACTAATGCATGATAGTCAATTCAGTGTTGGGTTATCATCGAGTATAATAATAAAAGCTAAAGATGATCAAAATGAAATCACATTGCAAAAAAAAAAAAGGAAAAGAAAAGAAAACTTTTTCAGTATTGCAGTAATTTACTGCAGTAAAGCTAAGCAATGGTAGCGAAAAGGTGCAATTTTGTAAAGTTAAGAGGTATGGTGATAGTTTGTTACTTTAGTTAAGAGGTATGGTCAGACTGGACAAAGTTGGTCTTCCTTGTTTTCATATATAACTGTTTTCTTCTTCCCTAGGTCATGATCAAACTCTTATATGCTGTCTATTTTAGTTGGTTTAGGATTGTGACTTTGAATGGCTTCAGTTTTTGTGGGTTTCAAGTTTTAGTTTTATGGGTGTTTTGAATTCTTACTCGTTTGTTTTGGTCTTATATTGGTGGAAATACTGGATGATGGATTCAACGAAATTTTGGTTGCGTTTATTATTTGTGGTGTGATTTTGGATCGGTTGAATAGGGCTTGGATGGTGTGGGTTTGCAGGTGGTGGTGCTATTCTATAAAGTTACTTTACATTTGCAGGTAGTGGTGCTATTCTATAAAGTTAACTTTACATTCAACCTCTCTTACAATTTAATGGCATCTAATGCATTTGGTGCTCTGGTGTGAACTGTGGACAAGAGGATTTCTATTTTTATGGCTTTGTCCTTTATGAAGATGAGATGGATTTTGATAACTATGATTACCAATAATTATACCAATGATTATAGAATTTACTGTACTACTGCTCAGGTTTCAATTTTATGGCTTTGTCCTTTATAGAGATGAGATGGATTTTGATAGCTATGATTACAAATAATTGTACCAATAATTAGGGAATTTACTGTACTACTGCTTAGGTTGCTGATCAGGTTACTTATGCTCTGGGTTATGTTAAGGCCAATTTAGTTAACAATGGTTGGAAAGTTCTTTCTATAAGCTTAAATGCTATTTGGCAGTCTAAGTATATTTTATTAGTGAGGGATAACTATGATATTATGTTGGCCGTGACAGTTGTCCTTATTACCATAAATCTGACTACTGTTCTTTCATACATGTCAGTGGCATGCTTCATGGCGCATCACATTAAAATATGGCACGATATTTGCGCCATGCATTAGCAATTACGCATGATACAAGGCGTAAATGGTGCAAGCTATTTTGTTAACATTTTATAAATTTCAAATTATAAATTATAATTAAATTATGTATTATTATCATAACTAATTATTACTTAACTAAACATCAAATTAACAAAATATCAACAATAGTTTAAAGGATTTAACATTTTTGTAGGATTTAAAGCTATTATTTTTTTATATTTGGCTGGATTTAGGCTAAATAATACTTAAATCCTGCTCAAATCTTTTGAGGTAAGTTTATGTAGGATTTAAAAGTATCATTTTTGTTGTTTGACATTATCTTTATGCCTAAATTTTGCTCTAACCAACTAATTATTTGTTATTTAATGGTATTTAATATATATTATTTTACATTTTGTGTCATGTTTAAAATGGCGTGCGCCGCGTTATGCGTCATGCCTCCACAGGGAACTTTGCACCGTGGTGATTCGTCCGTGACAAGTATGTGTTCTTTAAAGTATTATAAAGAACTTTTTTGGTAATTTGACCAAATTGAGCGGTGTTTTAGTAGCTTCTTCAATTGTTTGCCTAAATACAAATACTGTATTTATCTAAGCTATAAATTATTCATCTTTCCCCCTATTGCTGCTATGGTAATTTTGTTTCTGGGTCTGACACGATTTATTGCTTTTATATTGGATATTTATGCACCCTGAGTTTTCTGATTCATTTTGTTATCCATTTTGGCATTGTCAATTTTGGTGTTGTTGGTTTTAAGTTTGGAGTGGATGGGCTTTCTTTGATGTTGGGAGAGTTTTGTCTTGTTGCAGTTTATCTTGTTTTCACTTAGACTCTAACTTGCCCTACTGCACTTTGTTGTATTTCTTTTTCTATTGGTTGGTGACCCTATCTTTTGTGGGATCTCTGTTTTCCCCATTGGTTTATGGTTATTTATATTGTTTGGAAGTTTTTTTTTTTAATTTTATTTCTGATTAAATCTATGTTATGGTTTATGGTGAGTGTTAA
>NW_021319870.1:41680-60412 GCF_001605985.2 Dendrobium catenatum | reverse complement strand
AGGTTTTCTAAGTTTGTGTGGAATTGAATCAAAATCACTACCCTTACACATCACATATGCAAGTACACAAATATAGCACTCATGTCATTAAATTTAAGAAGTTCCTAAACTAAGTGGTGTGTGTAATCCTACACATGCAAGAACTAAAAATAAAGAAAAAGGAACAATATACAAAATTACATTAAATGCTAGGTTAGTTGTAATTTGTTTCACTAGCACTCCCATTGTTCATATTCAAATAGCTTAGATCATGGTTAGGATTTCCAAGACCAAAGCTTTTGAGATTTAATAATATAATAATTTTAAATTGATTTTACATAATAAAAATTATAATATGAAAAGGTTCAAGCTATTTAATAATTTGAAAGAGATCAAAATAAGGGTTAGTTGGATTTTTTTTTTTTTTGAATTGGAAATTACCTAGAAATTAACCAATTATCAATATTAGGTTGTTAGAATTATCCAAAAGAAATAAAACATATTACATTACCCTAATCTAAAAAATCACCTTAAGGTAATTATTTTGAATCAAATTTTAAAAAGTTTTTTTCTTTAATTTTAAAGCATTATTATTTTTTGGTATAATATTCAATAAAATAATATTTAATATTAAAAGTGAACAAATAATTAAAATTCTAAAAAAAATTTTTCAGAGCCTATTTCAAGTAATTTATTTTTATTTTTGAAGGACTTAATATATTATATCACAACTGACATACTCGAGGTAATGGACAATTATTACGTCCTCTGACCTGACGTGAGGTACGTTCGGCCCGCCAATAACATATCGCCACGTGCTCTTACTTCTTTACCCCGCGCGGCCCGACGACTTGACCCGGAGCGGAACCCAGGAATGCTTTATTTTTTTGCTCCAGGATTTGCCGGGATTTGCTCAGGATTTGCTAGAAAAACTAGTGTACAACTCAGTATTTGCTCAGGATTTGCTCGGTATTGATAGGGATTTGCTCGGTAGTGCTAGTTTTGCTCGGTATTGCTAGAAAATTCAGGTACAACTCGGTACAACTCAGTATTGCTCAGGAGTTGCTTGGTATTGCTAGGGATTTGCTCGGTAGTGCTAGGTATTTGCTCGGTATTGCTAGAAAATCTAGGTACAACTCAGTATTTTGCTCAGGATTTGCTTGGTATTGCTAGGGATTTGCTCGGCGGTACAACTCAGTATTTGCTCGTATTGGCTAGAAAAAACTCGGTACTCGTACTCGGTATCGTAACTCTCTCGGTACAACTCAGTATTTGCTCAGGATTTGCTCGGTATGGCTAGGGATTTGCTAGGTATTGCTAGGTATTTGCTCGGTATTGCTAGAAAAAACTAGGTACAACTCCGTACAACTCGGTACAACTCAGTATTTGCTCAGGATTTGCTGTATTGCTAGTATTGCCGGTATTGCTAGTATTTGCTCGGTATTGCTAGAAAAAACTAGGTACAACTCGGTATTTGCCTAGATATTTAAATATATCCAAAAAGTGATGGGATGTTGTTCGGTTTGTAAAGGAATTAAAAAAATGCATGTACGAGAACCAAAAACGGCGGGTCGGGTCGGCGACTTTTCTTATGCTACGTGTCGCTAAAATATTGGTGGCCGAACGTAGAGGAGCGTACGTTCACCGAACCAAATAATTGTTCGAGGTAATGAGTGTGAACATAGAGGCGGCTCGAATCATCAGTGGAAAACATCTCATCAATCATTAAGATCTAATCCTGAAAATAATAATTTAACAGCACTGCAGGTTTCCTTTGAAACCTTTTGATCAATCACCAATGCAATAAAAATGAAACTAACATACTAGAGATATAAAGAAGCAGTAGCATATTTCAACATTCACAAGCTAAATTTCTTGAATCCAACATAAAGGCAGCGCCACCCATCATAATAAAAAACAATAAAATCCCAAAAAATGTGCCCATGATGAAATAAACCCACTAATATAGGATACACCACTTAGTGACCGACAATAAAATTTGTTTGACATATTTACTTCGTTGAGAAATAAGAATATTCAGCAGAAGATTAAAACTTTCATCATACTGCTCACCACCTCATAAAAAGAGCAAAGTAGAGATTGCAAAAGCATATTTTTGCAAACATATATCGGTATATACTAAAATACTAAAAAACAAACAACAATAATGTGATTGCAAGCTTGTTCAAAAACAAATGCCTCCTCCTACTGCTGCAAAGAATATGGCACAGTTAAAACAAGCAGGTAAACAAGCTAAATAGAAGTAGGTTCATGCCATTCCTTGATGCCTCATTAATAGAGTAGAGTAAGAATCAACATAACCAAATTGTCAATGGTTAGCAATAATTGTCGCGGCTCTCCAAAAGAAATTCAATCATCTAATAGCCAGAGAAACATAGCAATGCTAAACAGTGAGAATTGATGATGGATATACTGGTCACAGTCATAGCAATAGAAGTTGGAGATGACTTTATTAGTGAATAAATAATTAGGGAGCTAGGCACAACAACCAAAATAACTAAGCTTCAGAGTAATGAGCAAGAATAACAAGTTGGAGAAGAAGAAGAAAAAACGAACAAAAAAAATGAAGGCTTAGATGATAATGAAACCCTGACATAAGATAAGTAGAAGAGCCTTGCAACATTTAATTCCCATGCAATGGAAGATGTGGTTGCCGGAGATGCCTCCAGGCCATCCAGACATGCCATATCAATGGGAAACTAAGCAATATTTTCATAATTTCCATGTGTAATCAATGGTTGATTCTAAACTCTAAATATCACCATCATTGCCCTCACAACTTTTCACTCATAACGAGATAATCTCAGCACACTACTACATATTGGGAATGTCACTAATCTTGAAAAATGCATGTGATTAGGGCCATTTAAAATATATTTCATGGTGCAGATGAGGCAACATATATGATTCCATTTGTAAATGAAAAAAACATTATCCCCATCAGTGCAATTTCAATTTTACTTTCATATGAAGAGATTGTAAAATTCCACCAACATGCATAAAAATTAGAATGGAGACGCAGACTCTTGACTTTATAAGGTAATGATAAGGAGATTCGCGTCACTTGAGTTGCTAGTATTAGGGTCGCAAGCGAACCAAATGTTCGACGAGCTAATCATTGCTCGGTTCGATTAAATCTCGTTTGTGATCGTTTAACTAATCAAACAAACAAAATTGAACTACATTTTTAATACACAATTTTTTATAAACAAGCTTGAACACGAATGTGTCCAATTCATTTATGTTCACAAACAACATCATTGAAGCTCGTGAACAAGATCGACATATATGTATACACCATTGTTACTGCACTGTTCTTCACGAAAGAAAGAGAAAGAGAGGTCCATATAACTACTTAATTCCAACAAAATAATATAGATAAACAATTCTAAAGGCCCTCTAATAGTCTAATCTCAAGCATAAATACGAGAATCAGAATACCGAATTGCCTTAGAATTTCAAGCCATCCTTGATGTTCGACATTGTAAAATGTGTATAAGAAACTTCATTTCTAGAACATCAGTCACTTGTTGGCAATCACCAACAGAATTCTCAATGATTCTATAACTCAGGAAAATAAAAGACAACCATAACTATCAGCGATTAATTGTAAAAATATCTCACCATCTAGATATTTCTTCTCAGTGTCCACAACAATCCAATAAATTTTTCATGTTAAAGGCAATTTGATGAATTAGTACATCATACATACATGTGTGGTGTATAGAATACCATTATTACTGCAACGTGCTTTATGAAAAGAAACAGAAAGAGAGGGTCATATGACTACTTAATTCCAACAATAAAAATAAATATGCAGCTTTCTAAAGGTCCTCTCACCATAAATAGGGAAAATAAGAACGTCTTGTTGCCTTAGAATTTTCAGGCCATCCTTGATGTTCGACATTGCAAAATGAGTATAAGAAACTTGATTTCCAAGAAGATCAGTCACTTGTTGGCAATCACCAAAAGAATTCTTCCAGAGAAATCTCAATGTCATTCTGAGAAAAAAAGAGAACTCAAAAATTAAGGACAATTTGATTGCAAGTAGTATATCATACACATATGTATGTATATATCTATATATGCATGTATGCGTGTGCATATATATACCACCGTGTTTCTTGAAAGAAAGAGAAAGAGTGGGACATATGATATTAATTCCAACAATATAATAAATAAATAAGCAGCTTTCTAAAGGTCTTTTCACCTCAAACATAAAAGGGAAAATCAAAACATCGGTTGCAAGAGAATTTTCAGGCCATCCTTGATCTTCCACATTGCAAAATGAGTATAAGAACTTGATTTCCAGAAGATTAGTCACTAGTTGGCAATCACCACAACGAATACTTCCAAGAGATATCTCAATGATAGTATTACTGAGGAAAACAAAAGAAGACTATAATAACTACTAGCGATTAATTGTAAAAATATCTCACCATCTAGATATTTCTCCTCATTGTCCCACACCAATCCAATATTTTTTCAAAATCTCAATGATTGCATTACTGAGGAAACAAAAGATAGTTATAATTATCAACGATTAATTGTAAAAATAACTCACCATCCAAAGTTTTTCCTCATTATCCCACACAATTCCAATATTTTTCAGTTTGGGCAATTTGATGCCATGAATACATATATATATATATATATATATATATATATATATAGATATATATATATATATATAATATATATATAATATAATATATAATATATATATATAATATATATGTACATACATACATATCACATGCATACATACAAAAATATATACATATATTTATGTATATTATCTATATATGTGTTTTTGTATGTATGCATGTGTGTGAGTCATGGTTAAAAATTGCGCAATGTGAGGCTCGTCTTGAGGCCCGCCTTTGCGCAATCCAATAAAAATGCCTCAATGCTTACGCCTCAAGTTTTTTTATGAGGCTTGCGCCTCACCTTGGTTGAGGCCCCCCTCGCCTCATGCTATATATATTAAAACTTACATAAATCTTGAAGTAAATGCCCGACATTGGACTCAATATGAAAAGAGGAAGGAGAGAGAGCAGTTTTCATGTAATGATGATTCAAATGAAGAACCATAGTGATGACAGTGCTGATGACTTATGAGTTCTTATTCTTATGTGATATGTCATTACTATTTATTTTTGGAAAATTTGAATTATATGTTAATGAAAAGAATATTGGGATTTGGGAAAGATGGAATTTTGAGTTGAACTATATTTCATGTTGTCTTATTTTGGGATATTTTGATTTTCACTTCATATCTTATGCTTTTTTATGTTTAATATTATTCACTCATTAGTATATAAAAATTTATCTTTTTATGTTTAGAATATTTGATTTTGAGGCTTACGCTTATAAACACCTTGGGCTTACGCCTCGCCTCACGAATGAAAAACGCCTCAATACCCGAAATACCGTAATTTTAAACATTGGTTGTGAGTGTGTACCTATATACATAAATATATGTATATATTTTTGTATGTATGCATGTGTGTATATATATATATATATATATATATATGAGAGAGAGAGAGAGATGGATTAAAACCCTCCTGAATTACCAATGTTTTAGCAATGGAGCAATCAATAAAAGAGAGATCCAAAGACAACTCCTGCACTCAATCATAGAAAAAGAGAAAAATATTTCATGTTGACCTCTTAGCTCAAGATGACAACAACAACAACAAGCCTTTATCACCAAAGTAACAATCCCCCCACAATAACTTAATTACTAAAAATTACACACTCCACATATTCAATTTTTAAGGACAAAAATTAAGAACTTGCATAGAAAACTTACAAATTTGTTATAATTAGGATGTATCTTCCCTTGACTTGAGATTCTGAAAAAATAAACTTAGTAATATCACTTATCCATACAAATTATTTCACTAATTTTTGGAGATCATTAGCCTTTCCTAATCAATCTATTTAGAATTAATCCCTTAATTAACCCTTTAGCTTTAACAAAAGTCTAATAAATCAAGATTAATTCTTAAAAGTTCCTAAAATACCTCTAATTGACCCTAATAATTCCTAAATCTGTAGAAGTTAAAATCCCTTTAATTTGACATTAAAATTCACTTTAATTTAATTTTAATCAAAATCAATGATTAATCAATTTTTAATTAATTAAAATTATTAAAAATCCAAAAAATTCTTTAAAAACATGCTGATACCACCTTAGATCATTTATGATCTTTGGAGTTAATTTCAAGAAGTTTAAGACTCATGGGTTCAAATCACTAAAAAGGATCCTTAATTGAAATAATTAAATTAATCCAATAAATGCCCAAATTTTTAAAATTCATAACTAATTGTATAAAATTTCAAATCAGCCAAACTCAGTGGCTCATGAATCTAATTAAAATCTAGTATTTTTTTTTTAAATGTCAAACCCCCAAAATTTGGTCAAAGTCCAAAAGTCAACATTTCGATCAACCGTAGGTCAAAATTGGGTCAAAACTTTTAAAAATCATAACTTTTCATTAAAAAAAATTTCAAATTGAGTGTGCAACATGTCAACTCATAATAAGGCCTAGTATTTATTAAAATTTTGAAACTTAAATAATTCATTCTAATTCTAAAAATCAACTTTTGACCCCTAAGTTAACATATTTAGATAATTTACTAAAACCCATTAATGCATTCAAACTCCGGGATTTTTTATTTTGGTTAATAAAATGCTCAACCAATCTTTTAAAATCAGTAATCAAGTCTCATTAATATTAATCCACTCCTTTAATTTTAACCAATTTAAATTAACTTAATCAACCCTCATTACTACTCGGTAACCCTTGCCTAAGAGGCTATTAGCTTTAGCCCCAAGAAAGGTGAAATAAACTTCACGGTCTCGGTGTGAAATAAAGGTAGTAATTATTTAATCCTTAAAATATATATAAATGAAATTTTTAATATATTAATATTTAAATTCCAACCTAAATCTCCCTTTAAGCCTTAACAAATCTAAAATTTTAGATAACTTTAATTAACCACCCAACTTAAGATCTATCTTAGCCACACGACCTTTTACACACACTTTATATGGTTTGCTAGGACAACCAACTCTAGATCTAGGTTAGGCCAACCTTCGGGAATATAATCCCAAATTTCTAGTAAAATACTCAATTTTAATTAAATATCATTTCAACCCAAAATGTGAAGCCCAACATTCAGATTAAGTTGGGACACTTCTGGATGGTTCTGGAATCTCAAAGTGTCCCCTACTTTTTTTCCTTGGTACTGTTAATAATTGCTCAACCTTGCTCCAATCCCTTTTGAGATTCCAAAATTCACCTCCTTTTTAATATCACTCCTAGAAAATCCAATAAAATTTTGTCACTATTTTAATCAAGAGTCTTTGTGGGGGACTCTACTCCCTACGATGTAATTAATTACAAGGGCTTGCACTTGTTGGAGATTTAAAACCACATACACTTGATTTTCAAAACTCACTCAACACTTCTTTTGGGAGATATACTTCATAACGATCATTATTATCATAGTTATATGATCATTAACATATAGTATTCTCTTTCTCCAAAAGGGATCTATCGTGTGTTAATATCAAGTTTGAAATGAAATTAACTATCTCCTTATCTTAATTATCTTGGCTCGATTTTAGATTAAACCTCATTTTTACCCTCTTAGGGTCATATGCGGTTCTCCTTTAAATCAGGATACGATAGCTAAGAGAAAATTTATAATTTTGGAACTAAACCTATTAGGAGATTTTATCTTCGCCTTTCGAGGCAATATATTATCACCAATGGTTCGTTCAGCTCCATAATTAAAATCTAAATATAATTTCAAGTTTCCCAAAAGAAACATTTGATGCTCAAATTAGTATTCTTTGGAAAAAAATTAACCAACGACGATCGCTATCGTCAAGCCCGAATAACTACTGAATAGTGGTATTTTCTCACTTAGGGGAGATATTATTCTTTCATAAGGTTTTGGTCATGAAATCAATGATAATCTACTTAGGATACCATAATTAGGAATTAGAACGAACTCCATTTTGACCCTTTGAGGTCATATATGATTTATCTCAGATCTAGTTATGGTATTCAAAGTAGGACTTATAATTTTGGATTTGAATCCAATTTTAAATTTTTATCTCCACTTTTTGAAGTGGTATAATTTTTCTAATAGGACGTTCAATCTTAAAATTCGAGTCTAAAAGTTTATTTCAAAATTTCAAAGAAAATTAAGCATTTCAAAACATGTTTTCAAAATTCCACCAATAAAAAATGGCATGCCCGGTGGGACTAAATCTCTCTCTCCATCTCAAATAGAGACAAAATTTCATTTCATCGGTAGTCTTAACTACCTTTTCTTCTGATGGTCCCTCTACCCATTTCTTTCTTGTGTGAGTGTGGCCAACATCTAAAATAAAATATATATTTACCTCCAAATTTTTTTTAGTTAAATATTGATTCTCATTTTGACATTCTACCTCCGGGCCAACCAATAGGGTGATAGTGTCAAATCAGATTTTTGAGATATCCTTTTCAATTCTACAAATTTATGTTGATGATTTCTGATTCAATACATAAATTCTTAAGATTGAAAGAAATTTTAGATATCTTAATTTTGGTATTTAAAACACCTTGGCCTTAACCCCTCACCCCTTTTTTTTTACCCTTAGAGGTGGGGAGAGTTAGGCAACCCACTTTACTTGAGCTTTCTCATAATTTCATAAGCCTTCGGGCAAGGGGAAATTCTGCCCGTTGTGTTTTGAAATTTGCGAGAAGCCCACCTTAAATCTCATAAAATTCAAATCTTTTTAAACTCTCTTTAAATCTCAAGTCACTATATGTTACCCCATAGTATTCTCCTGTGGGCTAGCATTGTGGGTCTCCGAAAGGATTCTGCTCGTGTGGTTCGAATGCAAAGGGTTCGATCACACTATCCCGTAGGACAAAATGGTCGTAAACCTTTACAATCGACAGAAGCAGGCCGATGGAAGAGCAGATGGAGTTATAGATACGATTAGCCATGGAGGATAGCGGCTTTCACCTACCAACCTCGATGGATAATAATATCTATAACCCAAAAGTTCACGAGATTTCCCCTATTCGATACATCAACACCGAATAGGGTTTATTTGATTGTGGGGATCGGTTTACTACGGGCGCAAGCCCCCGTAGTTAATTGCATCTTAGACCTCGGTCTAAGAAAACTCTCGATTAAGGATGTTAGATTATCTTTTCTAATGGGTTTAGTGCAAAGGGAGCATTTTAGGCTTTCCTAATCAAAGGGGAAGGTCCCAAATTGGCTCAATTAGATCACACGTGGTTCAGTCAACATTCGGCCGATTTGAAGAAGAGAAAACTGGAGAAAAGAAAGAGGTCACGCATCTAAAGCAAACATGAGAGAAAGAGGGAAGTGGCGTCATCTGTGTGACACGGATGGGTAGGATTTATAGCCTCTGAAAGAATGGAGAACTTATCTACCAATAAGGTGTATAGTGGTACACCCGTACCACTCACCTTTAGACCATAAATCTATAAAAGATGTAGTATCGTACATACGATATTAACACCTATGACCTAGCTAATGCAATCTGGACTTATTCCTTGCCTGAAAAAGGAAGCCAGCTAAAATCCTAAGCACAACCAATCGTCTTATATGTATGCAAGATGAGAAGGGTCTATCCTAAGGAATCAAGGATTTGCAGTTTAAAAGAGTTAAATCAGGGACTCTACAATATGCAAACGAACATATCTAGCGTTGTATGATGCATGAAACAAATGCATGAGTAAGAAAGATCCTTAGGTCCACTAATGCAATGCATTTATGTAGGTAAAGTGCATTGTGGAGAAAAGTATGTAAGAACGTATGCATGACATCCAGAGTACATAAAAAATAAATAAACACACCCTAAGGGTATCCTTCAGGCGAGATACCCGCACAGAAAATCATCATAATCATGCCCACTTCGTGTGGGAAAACAGCAATGCCCAATGGCATAAATAGGTGACATACTCTACAGGCCTAAATGACCCTAATGGTCTCTAAGGCTCACAAAAAAAAAGGGGGGGGGGGAATCGTACCCAAAACTGGAAAAGGCCAAAATCCTAGCAGAAAAATAACGATGCCAACTTCGTGTGGGAAAACAACGATGCCAACAGGCACAAATAGGTGGCCTACTCTACAGGCCTAAATGACCCTAATGGTCTCTAGGGCTCACAGAAGAGGGCAAGCTTTGACCTATAGGGCCAAAGCTTCGTTAGTGAACTACCCTATGGCTGGCTACCTATACATGCTAGAATACCTATTAACAATTTGTGTGTGATGTGTAACAGTTTCGATATCTAATTAAAAGAAAATTGCTTTACAAGTTGCAGAGATCATACCTGATTGTGGCGCTGCCACTTAAAAGCTAAAAGCAAGCAACTCCAAATTGTGGCGCGGCCACTTAAAAGCTTTGAGCGAGCAAGTCATCCAAATGTACCTTGCAAGACAAAATGAAAGAAAAATACACAAATGAGTGTAGATGCCATTCAAAAAATAAATGAATGTAAGTAAGAATGTAACAAACAAGAAATCTAATAATAGTAATTATAAAGGATGTGCATGTAGTAAATACTGAATAACGAAAGAAAATGTCAGCCTAACCTAGGGCTAGAAGTCTTGTTCTAATCAAACAAGTCTAAGGTGTGTGTAGGCTGTATAGTTTTGGATGGGTCATATGTAGGATGATTTAATTAGGATTGCTTGTATTTGATTCGTTAAAAGGCAAAAGGGAGATTTTAATTGAAATTTAAGTATTAGTATTTTAGGATTGATTTTAAGGATTTTATTTTAGGACTTGACTGATTAATTTGTTGGTTATAAATTAAAAGAAAAAGGTAGATTAAATGATTTATTATCAATTGGGGTTTTATTTAAGCCAATTAAGAAATTAGTTTTAGGTTTTAACACCCCATTAAATTCATTCGTGGCGTTGTGCCACCAGGCTCGAGGAACCAGGCCTCCTTAGGACACTTAGCCCCGCAGCCCGGAATAGTCAATCCAATAAACTTCATCTTTGGAGTGGTTGTTATGTATTAGGGGGTTTATTTATTGATTTTAAAAGGTTAGCCTAAGGTTTGATCTTTAGAAGTCTTTTATCCTAAGAAATTTAGTTTCATATTTGATATCCTAGTTTTAGTCTACATCTTTTAAACCTTAGATTGGTTAGGAGTTTATTATTAGATTGTTAAATTTGATTTAGGTTTATGTTTTAGATTTAGAATTTAATAATTATGAATGTTAATAATAATTTGATTAAGAATTAAGAGTTTTAATAGATTTTAAGAATTAGATTAAGATTGGTTGGTTGATTATTAATAAATTAAGGAAACTAGAACCTAGGAAGACGTGTCACTAAGTTTGATTTTAATGTCTCTATCCTATAAGGAGCATGCACCCTAAGTCTATGTTTTCTAAGACCCGGTCCTTAATTTTTGTCCTTAGATGTCGCTAAAGTTATAGGACTAAGAGTGGTGTTGTTTTCTAATCCTTAGAACTCTCGTAAATGTGTTGCTAAACTTAAGAATCTATTGCAAAGCAGTAGAAAGAAAAAAGAATGAAAATTAGAAATAAAAGGGATGTAGGCATTGTTGTTATTAGGCACACTTCTGTGAAGTCAAGTGTACCCTAAAGCAACATCAACAATGCCCTTTAATGTTCCCATAATCCGAATAAGGCACTTGATATTTTTGACACGTCTACTGCACTCTAAACCATGCTCAAAGACAACTAAGGGAGATAAATCCTAACACTAAATTTAAAATAAGATTTTTATTGTTTTACATTCATCCAGAAAATTCTATATCTTTTAGAAGTTTACATTAAAAAGGTGACTCAAATAAATAAGGGATATCCTATTTCAAAGAGACACTAAAAGCTTTCCAACACAAACCTACCTAAAGTTTCAAATCCCAAAATTCATCCTTTAGACATAACCCCTAAAAGAATTTAATTCGAATAGGAAAGCACTAACTACCTCCAAAAGACACTAAGAGATCCTACTACACAAATCCAATCATCAAATTATACCTTTCAAAATAATTTTCAAGGACCTTCCAAATAGACTACTACACAAAACTCTACAAAAATAAATCTACCAAAATCTCTTTTCTTGACACCAAACTCTACCCAAAAAATAACCCATGACCAAGTACCTTTCCTTTTCATTCAGAGTGGGGTGAACTTGTGGAAGTTTTCTTAATGATTAGGTACTATGAAGCCCTCCATCAAAAAAACATTCACAAGACAAAATCAAAAAAATCTCGATACAAAAATAATTCACATAAAGCATTCGTTATAAAACAATTCACAAAATCTATCGCAAACTTATAACATGAAACAACTCACAAAGCTTCCAACCAAATACCCATTCACAAAATCTCTCAAAACAAAACACTTCCTAAAATTTCCAACTCATGAAGGCATTCGTGAAACCTGTCATTAAAACAAACTCATAAAGCCTCCAAAAAAGAAAAAAAAAGGGCTCCCAACTAAAGAGTCATTCATAAAATCTTTCAACACAAAATAAATCATAAAACATTTCGACTCTTCACTATCCCTCCAACAAAGAATCATAAGCAAAGAAAATGAAAAGACCATTCAAAGTCGCCAACACAAACTTTATATAAATATAGAAATTCGCAAATGCATGCTACTTATTCCTAAATCCATTTAGACAGTTAAAAACAGTAAAAAAAATGCATGCAACTTGTTCCCAATCAACTTAGAACACAAGAAATAGTGAAAAAAACTACATAAAGGCCACTCCCAAACCAGCTTGGAGCTAAAAGGACATTAAAATTCTACACTTTTGACAAAGAGTAACTGCACTTCTATCACATACGCATATAAACTTGAGTAGAAACCAATTCTTAAAGTCTTTCTATCACTTAACAAATTTTACATACCACATATCAATGAATATCCCAAAGGAGACTTGCAGGTTCATGAAATGAGATAGCAACTTTCACATGCCATGAGTTCTCATTCTTGCAATGATGATTTTTTTATTCTTTTTTTTTTTAATAAAAAAAAAGCTCAAGTTGTAGTGAGAAAATTTAATCTTGGATCAACACAAAGTCTAAACAAAAAAAAAATTTCAACCAACATGGAATGAACTCATGCTCAACATATATGTAAAAGTTTATGTTTTTTTTTAGCATGCGAATATTTCTTTAAAAAAATCTCCACATGAAGGAAAATGAGGCAAATTTGATTCCAAATACAATTCTAAAGAAATAATAGGCAAGCTAAACTTGATTATGCTTAACAACTTGTATACTTACATCCCAACATGACCTCTTGAGCATGCGTGTATCGTTTGGAAAGCGTAATCGGAAAGTACAATCTTAAAGAAAATTTGTGATTTCATGAAACTTCGATGCTAGATGTGTGTCCACGATAGTATGTCGCAAGCATGTATGTAAGCTCTCTTAATGAATAAACCTCATCAGATACACACCATTCTTTCCAAAAATTAATATAATCATCACAAAGGTGCTTATTAATAAACGTCACCTCCTTCTATATGACTTGTTAAAAAAACAAAAAGAAACATCGCTATTGACCGTCATATATTTTAACCATTCCAATTTCTCATACCAATATACCCACAAGTATTGAACACAAGAAACATGATTCACTAAGGAATAACCTTTAACTCCACACAGATTTCATCAAATAACCATGCTTGCTTTCAGATTATTTATCTTTGATGTAGGAAAACAATTACAACCTTTCTTTGGGACATTTCATCAAATGGCTAAATTGCAATACATGAGCAAGTGAGGACATAAAACCAAGGGCTTAGCAACCGTGATACTTGTTTCATATCTAACATATAGCCTTCTCTTTTTTTTTTTTAGATGATCATGACATGAGTTCTACCAAAAGTGTATAAACAATTAATTTTAAATAGATACATTAAAGCGTGCTTGTAAATCTAACCTTCTCCAACCATATACAAATAGCATCCAAAAGGTGGGCTTAATCATGAATGTGAACAAAATACATATGCTTACGGAAAGAAACATGGCTACTATTTCATGAGCCAAGAGAATGAGGCCTCACAAACCCCCACTACAATTCAACTTTGCTAGTAAAAAAAAACTCTTTTTTTTTGTTGAGAGTTTACAAGAAAGGAACAAACCACATGAGATTTACTTATGCCGGCGATGCAAACTCTCCCTAAAGAAGTTCATGAAATTCTTACTTCTATCAAAACAAAACTCTAGCAACTTTCAATAGACGTTGCCACAAATGATTTGCATGCACACCTTAATGAATGGCAAAATAACTCTAAACAATCCAAACTTGATCCCAAAGCACATTTCTTCTCAATATTTCATCATTCTAGTGGAGTATGAATCAAATGTAACTAGATCTAGTAGCCAATACCTTTCCAAATCACATATCATCCAATGATTAGACGACCACCAAGTAATAAACATAAGACTTTCACCAACTAGTAAACCAATGACATAACCAAGCTAAGCAACAAGGTTCTGTACGAGTGATATCCAAATAAAAGACATAATATAAGAAATACAATCTTTCCAAAGCATTTAATCAAATGACTAGTATGCAAGGTCTAAGGAATGATGCAAGCTAATTTCCTTAGATATATTGTCATATCACACCTAGGCCCTTTAAACCACATGCTATGGATCTCAAAAGTGAAATTCATGTATCAACTATTCCTTTCAAAACAAAACAAGTCAATGAATATTTTGGCAAGATCAACAATAACCTTCGACATCTCCCAAAAAAAGATTGGAACATTTCTTGATACCCAAGGAAATGTAGTAAGACTAGTCAACAAGAGGCAATAGTGAATGCATCCTTTAATTTATGACAAGGACCAAAACCATTTCAATCATCTCCCCTTTGAAGCATAGGATCTTCATTCACAAGCGATGAGTTGGAAAGAGACTATCATGAAAAACAAGACCTATGGCTCTACACATATTTCCTTAAGTGACCAAATGCATTTTAGATTCTCTTTTTTTTTTTAGACTTTAGTCAATGCATTGGAGAGAATTTTAAAAGAACCATCTCACCACACAAAGCCTTAATGTTAGCAAAAATCTATGTTCTCTTGGGAGCATTCCACCAAACATTTGAAGTGCAAAGTTTGCAAAGTTGTAAAAAAAGTTCACCATAAGAAGGATGGTTCACACCTAAATCACAACTAACATTTTCTAAACAATTCATCAAAGTCTAATCAAAATCCATAAGTTCATTACTTCATCAACAAGACATAGGCATAAGGATACAAAGAACAAATCAAAGAAATCTCATTCTCAGATTTTGTAGAAAATAATAAGGAAGAGAGGGGGAGAAGAAGGAAAAGATGACGCATTCAATATCAAACTAACCAACAAAACTCTTAATTTTCTTTCTTTTTTTTTAACATAACTTTCATATATATATATATATATATGAAAGTTATGTTAAAAAAAAAAAGAAAGAAAATTAAGAGTTTAGTTATGACTACTGATAATAGATATATAAAATCATCCAAACATTGAAAGCAAAACACACTACACGTGCTCAGATTTTAGTTATGACTACTGATAATAGATAAATCAAAAGGGATGAAGAAGCTGCAATGCTACAGCAGCCTAAACCTTAAATGCTTCCCACAAAAAAACTATCCGTAACACATATAATGCAAAAAAAACTCTTAGGGAAAAGGCTATGCCAATAATGATTCCATAAAAACGAAATTTGAAACTCAAGAGTCATCATAACCCATATAGCATGGCACTCGAATGCTTGGCAATTTCATCCAATCAGCTAAAATAGGCAAAGAAAGAGAAGAAAGAGAAAATTTGAGAAGAAGGGGAAGAGGAATGAAGGAATGAAAAAGGTGGTAGAAGAGGAAAAGAGATATACCTGTATAAGATACGTAGTTAGGGCAGAACACCGGAAGATTTGCTCTTGGCATGCGAAGACGAGAAAAGGGAAGAAACAGGAGCAAGACTTCGGGTCACACAAGGAAGATCGGTGTCAGATCTGTCGCGAATAGGGGAGACCGATCGAAGGAAGAGGGCATCGAGCAAGAGAGAAGGAAGTGGAACTGAGGGCTCGACGTCGGAGAAGAAGAAGCTGCCGTCGAACAAGGCGACAGGTCCAACGTAGCCTGGAGCTCACGACCAAGGAGGAATGGGCAAGGCCAGCTTCGAGATTTCCCCTAGAGCTCGCGAACGGAGGCTTGGGGGCTCCAATCTCCTGCAGTGAGAACGGCGGCTAGGGCCGGTCTGTGGGCTTTCGGTTCGGTCCTGAATAAAGGAGCGGCAGAGGGAAGAGCGGGGGCTTCGGCCTTCGAAGAGAGGGCGACTGAGAGCGAGAGGGAGGGAGATCGGGGTCTGTGAGAATGACCTAGCCGAGGCTTCGTCCTCGCCTTCTAACCTCTTTCTCCCTTTTTCTTCGCTCGAAAAACCACGAAAAAAAGGCCCTGCCACTACGGGCAACGGTCGACTTCGGCTTCTGGGGAAATCAGAGCCGTTCGATGCGATTACCGGATTTAGGGAATGAATTCAAATGAAAGCAAAAGTAAATTGGGATTTAATTAAATCAAAATGAGCTGGTTAGACTCAGATTCAGGCTAAGATCGGGTTCAATTCCAGGTCAAAAATTGGGTCAATTTGGACTCGAAACGGTTCGACCTAGTCACGCCGACGAAATGCACCTAAATCGACATCAATTTGAATCAAATTAAACTCGATGCAATTAAAATAAATTAAATTGAGTGCAGTCGAGTCTAATTGAAATCAATTTGGATCGATTCGAGTCCGAATTGAACTCGACGAGGTTGAATTAAAGCGATCGAATCCCCTCGAGGGCACTCGGACGAAAAACGAGGTCAACAAGCATGTGCTGTGAAGTTTGATTCTTCCCTAGCACATATCTGGTCTCTTTACCCTACTAATATGTGTTGAGCAACAATTTATACTACTTAGCATGTATTGGAGGGTTGAGATTCTTTTATGAGCCTTGATCTTCTAAGAGATAAATTATTTTCCTTTCAAAAATAATCTAATTCCAATCCTTTCTTTAAATTTCAGAAAATTTCAAATGACCGGAAAATTAATCTTCTCTTTCGACTGAGAGCTATCCTCAACAGTTAATGATCAAGGAAGCACTATAATTTTTGGGATGGGATTCAATACCCTTGAGTTGCCCTTGGATGGACACAAGATAGTTAACTTGAATGACAGTAAGGAAGTTCCTCCAGTGGTTGAGTTGATTATGGGATCTGCACCCACTTTACCAGTAAACAGTGATGAACAGAAACAGTCTGAACCAGTTGTTGAATTGCCCATTGAAGTTAAGTCTATTTTTAAGGAAGGGTCTAGTTCTAGACTTACTTTTGCTACTAAGAATAAGAGAAAGAACTATCTGAGGAGACTTAAAAAGAAGATCTCCAAAGCAAAGAGAGTCATTCCTTTTAAGACCTTAGCCTAAGTAGAGCCCGAGGCTGCGAAGGAGCTGCATATTCCTGCTTCCTCTCCCCTCCTCAAGGGGAGTCGCTTTTCATCCCCTTGCTGCTGCTCAGGGGAATGAGAGGGCGGCTTTGATCGATTGATTCGATACGATTGATTTGACTGATCGACGGATTCTTCTGAGATTTGACGTACTGATTGATTGAGTTTGATTTATCGGTTCTACTATTGATTTCATCGACTATTGATTTCATCGACTGTTGATTTCCGTACAGCATTGACTACTGATTTGATTTCTGCTACAAAGACTCATTGACCATTGACTGTTATGGATTTGATTGACTGACATGCATATTGATAGCAGTACCGTGCTTTGATTTCAGTTGTAGGTAGTAGGTGACCTGCTGGGCTATTTAAGCTCATTATATGTGGTTGACAATTTCAAGTCCGAGCAAGGCAACTGGAATGGAGTTCTATCAGAATGTCAGACGAATCCTTTCACTATGGATGCCTGGGGCGTCACGTTCTCTTACTGTTCCTCTCTGAATTGGATTTTTCTCCTAGGATCGGCCGGGACAATATTGAGATCGTCCAGGCCGATCAGTGCATTAAAAACAGCTGATTTCTGGAACGTTTTCTACAATGATTTCTGGACTGGATCGTCCAGGCCGATTTTGGATCGTCCTGGGACGATCAATGCATGGCAAAATCCCAAGAGCAAAACCGAAATTATCGGCCTGAGGAATCGTCCGGGCCGTTTGGATTTTGTTCTGATCGGCCAGGACGATGTGGCGATCGGACGGGCCGATCAGGCTTATGATATAAGCAAATCAGCTCATTTTGAGGAGAGAGAAAATCATTTTATAAAACAAAAATATCTGAGGAGAGAGAAAGAGAAAGGAAAAGAGAAGAAAAGCTTGGATTTCGGAGGCCGCGGAGCGCTTTTTGTCCGTCATCGCAGTTGAGCAATTTGTTTATCTCGTTGTAAGAACTCCAAATCCTATTTCTGTTTTCAGAAATATTATTTTTTGATCGAGATGTGCACTGTTTTGTGTTTTCGTAGTCGAATTTTGGACCTGATTTGGTATTGACACAACTTTCACCGCACAACTTTTAGAATGTTATAGATATGAATATTGTACACGATTTGAGTATTTTCTACGATGATTTTACCGGTCGGAATTGGTTCTACGCGATTTTAATTGAATAGAAAAATATCAAGATGTTATTTGATATGGATTCAGTAGAA
>NW_021319870.1:0-41580 GCF_001605985.2 Dendrobium catenatum | reverse complement strand
GAATAGTCTTATATTGTTGTCTGTGAACATTCTGTTGTAATTTGGTAATTGATTTTTGTAGGATTTTTGTGTAAATTGATAGACTGCCGTTACTCTGCCTCGAATTTCGTACGATTTCCAATTTTTCTGAGATTGATAGATTGAATTAGATATGCAATGAATGTTGATATGATTGCTCTTACATTATTCTTATATTGATATTGACTATTGACTATTGAATTGACTATTGATACTGAAAGACAATGGAAATCGGTTGAACGTTGGTTGGAGGATTGACTTGACCTGTACAGGATGTGGGCCGACGGGCTTTCCATTTAACATTGATTATGGATATATGGATGGGGAGTCATAAGGAGTTCTTATAGATATGCCAACGGGCGGCCGACGGGCAATAGAGTGACGACTCTTTTTATTGAAACCAACGTATGGGATATCTACAACAGGAATATGGATTCTACAACAGCACTATAGAATTTCTACAACAGCACTATTGATAATAGCCAGTGTTTATGCTTGTCCAGTAAAGACCGTTGTCATTGAAGTGCAAGTGTACAGTATTGACATATGGATTTACTGCTTTATTGATTTGATCGGATTTATGGATTTACTGTAATCGTATGATTTCACGATTTCATTGTGATTGCTGGGCATTGATACTATTGAGCAGTTGATATGGACATGGATGATATAGATAATTGTATTGATTCATTGATGCTATGGACATGGATACATTAGATTCATTGATATTATGCTTATAGATTCATTGATACTATTGTTTTTGCATCATATTAGCCTGCCTGCATTTGATTCATTGTTAGTATAGATTGAGCCTTTATTGTACTGTTTTTCTAATCAATTTCATTGACTTGATTTGATCGATTGATTCGATCGATTGAATTGACTGATCGACGGATTCTTCTGAGATTTGACATACTGATTGATTGAGTTTGAATTTATCGGTCTTACTAATGATTCATCGACTATGATTTCATGACCTATTGATTCATCGACTGTTGAATTTCCGTACTGCATTGACTACATTGATTGAATTCTCCGCTGCATAGACTCATTGACTATTGACTGTTATGAATTTGATTGACTGACCATGCATATTGATAGCAGTACCGTGGTTTTGTATTTCAGTTGTAGGTAGTAGGTGACCTGTTGGGCTATTTAAGCTCATTATATGTGGTTGACAACTCAAGGCCGAGCAAGGCAACTAGAATGGAGTTCGATCAGAATGTCAGACGAATCCTTTCACTGTGGATTCCTGGGGCGTCACATTGGTATCAGAGCAAGTGTAGTGAAAGGATTTGATTAATAGTTTGATAGATTGATATTTTGCATACATGTTGAATGACATGTGATTGAATGTACTGAATGACTGTATGGATTTCGACGAGTTTTGATTTTGATTTGGATTTGGATCGATTTGTTTTGCGTTGTTTTTGCTTCGTACCTGTAGGGAAATGTCGGGATGACTTTTTTCTAAGGTGGGGAGATTTGTGAGATCTCGTTCCTTTACTGTTCCTCTTTGAATTGGATTTTTCTCCCAGGATCGGCCGGGACAATATTTGAGATCGTCCAGGCCGATCACTGCATGAAAACAGCTAATTTGTGGAGTGTTTTCTGGAATGATTTCTGGACTGGATCGTCCAGGCCAATTTTGGATCGTCCTGGGACGATCAGTGCATGACAAAATCCTGAGAGCAAAACTGAAATTATCGGCCCGAGGAATCGTACGGGCCGATTGGATTTGTTCTGATCGGCCAGGACGATGTGACGATCGGCCGGGCCGATCAGGCTTATGATATAAGCAAATCAGCTCGTTTTGAGGAGAGATAAAATCATTTTATAAAATGAAAATATCTGAGGAGAGAGAAAGAGAAAGGAAAAGAGAAGAAAAGCTTGGATTTCGGAGGTCGCGGAGCGCTTTTCATCCGTCGCCGCTGTTGAGCAATTTGTTTATCTCGCTGTAAGGACTCCGAATCCTATTTCTGTTTTCAGAAATATTGATTTTTGATCGAGATGTGCACTGTTTTGTGTTTTGTAGTCGAAGTTTTGGACCTGATTTGGTATTGACACAACTTTCACCGCACAACTTTTCTAAGAATGTTATAGATATGAATATTGTACCGTTTGAGTATTTTCTATGATGTATTTATCAGTCGGAATTGGTCTACGCGATTTTAATTGAATAGAAAATATCAGGATATTATTTGATATGAATTCAGTAGAAGAATAGTCTTATATTGTTGTCGTGAACATTCTGTTGTAATTTGGTGAATTGTGATTTTGTAGGATTTTTGTGTAAATTTGATAGACTGCCGTTACTCTGCCAAATTCGTACAATTTTCGAAATCCCTTTTCCAAAGTGTAGATCTCGTGGTAAGGACTCCGAATCCTATTTCTGTTTTCAGAAATATTGATTTTTGATCGAGATGTGCACTGTTTTGTGTTTTTGTAGTCGAATTTTGGACCTGATTTGGTATTGACACAACTTTCACCGCACAACTTTTAGAATGTTATAGATATGAATATTGTACACGATTTGAGTATTTTCTATGATGATTTTATCAGTCGGAATTGGTTCTACGCGATTTTAATTGAATAGAAAAATATCAGGATATTATTTGATATGAATTCAGTAGAAGAATAGTCTTATATTGTTGTCGTGAACATTCTGTTGTAATTTGGTGAATTGTGATTTTGTAGGATTTTTGTGTAAATTTGATAGACTACCGTTACTCTGCCAAATTTCGTACGATTTTCGATTTTTCTGAGAATGATAGATTGATTAGATATGCATATGAATGTTGATATGATTGCTCTACATTGTTCTTATATTGACTATTGACTATTGAATTGACTATTGATACTGAAAGACAAGTGGAAACCTGGTTGAACGTTGGTTGGAGATTGACTTGACCTGTACAGGATGGTGGGCTGACGGGCTTTTCTTTAAATATTAATTATGGATATATGGATGGGAGTCATAAGGAGTTCTTATAGATATGCTGACGGGCGGCCGACGGGCAATAGAGTGGCGACTCTTTTTATTGAAACTAACGTATGGATATCTACAACAGTAATATGGATTCTACAACAGCACTATGAATTTCTACAATAGCACTATTGATAATAGCCAGTGTTTATGCTTGTCCAGTAAGACCGTTGTATTGAAGTGCATGTGTACAGTATTGACATATGGATTTACTGCTTTATTGATTTGATCAGATTTATGGATTTACTGTATCGTATGATTTCATTGATTGATCGCTGAGCATTGATACTATTGAGCATTGATATGGACATGGATGGATATAGATATTGTATTGATTCATTGATGCTATGGACATGGATACTATAGATTTAATGATATTATTGCTTATAGATTCATTGATACTATTATTTCTGCACCATATTAGCCTGCTGCATTTGATTCATTGCTAGTATAGATTGAGCTTTATTGTACTGCTTTTCTAATCGATTTCATTGACTTGATTTGATCGATTGATTCGATACGATTGATTTGACTGATCGACGGATTCTTCTGAGATTTGACGTACTGATTGATTGAGTTTGATTTATCGGTTCTACTATTGATTTCATCGACTATTGATTTCATCGACTGTTGATTTCCATACTGCATTAACTACTAATTTGATTTCCGCTGCATAGACTCATTGACCATTGAGTGTTATGGATTTGATTGACTGACATGCATATTGATAGCAGTACCGTGCTTTGATTTCAGTTGTAGGTAGTAAGTGACCTGCTGGGCTATTTAAGCTCATTATATGTGGTTGACAATTTCAGGTCCGAGCAAGACAATTGGAATGGAGTTCGATCAGAATGTCAGACGAATCCTTTCACTATGGATGCCTGGGGCGTCACAGGGTGCCACGCCTTCCATCTTCTAAAATGGAAGGTATTATGTTGATTGGGTTCGAGAGAGCCCACTGTCCTGCTGGTAGACCCTTGGTACCCCCTCCTAGACCTCTAAAGTGTGCCTCAATGATCGTCAAGCCAAAGGAGGCTGAGATTCGAAGACTTGTAGATTTTAAGGACAAGAGGCCCAAGTCCCCTGAGAAAAGATTTGTGCCTAAGAGAACAAAGTTGGAGATCTTGCCACCACCTCCTAGAACTTCTAAGTTCATCCTTCAACTCCAACGAGTTCCAGCTTGCATTCCTCTGGCCCCAATTGATTTGATGGATGCTCATGTTAATACTCCAGTTGTTAGAGTCGACAGTGCTTCCACTACTAGTTTAGTACATGTTCCAGTCATCACCTCTGCTGCTGTTCCAGTTGATGTTCCCCAAGATCTGTGTGTCATTCATAGGCTCCTTAATCATGTATTCAAGGACCTTACTTTTCCATATGTAGGAGCTATTACCCTCCAAGCTCCTGCTTCGCCCCTCAAGGTATGTGTCCCTCACCCGGCAAAGGATCCCACTCTTTTGATTACTAATCCTGGGACAATCGAGGAGGAGAGAACTGACCAAGACAAAGAAATGACTGATGAGCCAGCTTCAAAACCTCAACCAAATCCTAACCCAAAACTCACAAAAATCATCTCCAAGTTAGACTCTGAAGAACTCTTTGACATGGCTGAATACAAAGGGTACTTACCCCTTGATCCTAAATCAATTAAGAATAGACCGGTCGTGGAGGTAGTACATGAGATAAGAAACATTTTGTTGAATAAATAAGGGATGACCACTTTTGACCCAGACCTGGATGACCTCCTTGGGGAGGAGGATGATTATACCGGTGGTATTTGTATGGTTGAAATCAGAGGGTCCAAAAAAGAAGCTGAGCACAGCAAGCGTCGACCTAATAGAGATGATGATTCACCTGGTGTCGAGTCAAATTAAGATGAGTCCATAAAAGTTAGAGATGAAGAACACATAAGAAACTTCGAGACTCAGCTGACAAGCATAATGTCACAAGTCAGGAAAATACATGAATGATTGGACAAGTCACAACAAGAATCTCTTAAAATCCAACAGACAGCTCGAGAGATCATAAAAAAAGCTAAAATGGCAGAATCTAGTTCCAAATCCCCCGAGTCAGCACTAGTGATCCGTCCTTGTCCACCAAAAACACCCCTAGGTCAGCCCACAATTTCCATTATTCCTTTAACTCTTCCTCAAAAAGATATTAAACAATTGATTGAGGACCAGGTAAGGGAGGCCTTAGCTCTTTCACAAGGGACCGCATCTATTCCAAAGGGTAGACCCTACCTCAAAGAATATGACTCAGTTCCTTATCCAAAGGGCTTTATGCCATCATCATTTAAAATTTTTACCAGAGTTGAAAACCCGAGGAAGCACCTAGCCCACTTTCGAACAAGCTGTTGCAATATAGGAGGGTCAGATGCTCTACTCTTTCGCCAATTTGTAAGTAGTCTTTTTGGTATTGCTTTTGAATGGTATGTCGATCTGCCCAATGGTTCTGTAAGAACCTTTAGCGATCTAGAAAATCTCTTTTTAAAGAGATTTTTTGGAGCGCAATAGCACACTACTGTGGGCGATCTAATTGTTGAAAAGAAAAAGCCGGGAGAGTCTCTGGTTGAGTACACCTTGAGGTGGAGAAACCTCTCGATGAAGTGTGAACCCTAGTTGCAAGAGTAACACGCCGTGGAGATTCTTTTAAAGAATATCCATGGCCCGATTGCTTTTCACCTGAAGGGTTTCACCATTAAAATTTTTGAAAAACGTCTGAACAAGGCTAATAATTTGCAGGAAGAGGCTCCTAGGATGTTATTCTTATGGGATCAGCCCAAAAATAAAAAGGGTCCTAAGCTGGTAAAAACTATTGAGAAGAAAGTTGTGGTCTCAGCAATTGACAAAGGAAAGAGGCCAGTTGTTAGTCAGCCTAGCGTTCCGCCACCGCCACAGCCACCTCACCCCTCAGTATGCTAGAGATCTCGCCTTCATCCCTTTAGAGAGAGATTGGTAAAACCTTATCCATTTAAGAGGGAGTCGGTGAGGAATATCTTTAAGAGTTTGTTAAAGAAGCCAGATTTTTAGCTGCCAGAAGCTAGAGACCAGATGATGAGAGTAAGAAAGAAAATCCTAAATACTGCCCGTACCACCGAATGCTTAGTCACCCACTTGAGGACTGTGTTATGTTTAAAGATTGACTCGAGAGGAACTATATTCCGTGGTGGTAAAGTCTTACCCCATAGGCTTCCCCCTCATGATTAAGGCAAGCAACCTGTCTTCGAAGATCTAAATCCAAATTCCCCTCAGCAATCTGAATTTCCTTTTTATTTTTTAAGAAGAATAGCTAATAAAAATTTATTCTTAGGATCTAAAAATAATTTTAAATAAAAATACATATTTTTCCAAAAATTTATGGTATTATACACATTTTTATGATTTAAAATGAATTTATAGTATATTTTTGAAGTTTAAAACAATTAGAGACTATTTAGAAATAATTTAAAATAAGAAGTAATTAAAAATAATTATTAAAGATTCTGAATTTAGAATAACTTTATAAAAAAATAATTTTTGTAAAGTTTAGAAAGTAATCAAGTCTTAAAATTTACTAATTATTAATTAAGTAATTTAGGTAATCAGTTAATTAAGGTAATTTAAAAATGAAAATATTTTTTAATTTAAGTTAAAATTATAATAGTAATTCTCTAATATTTTAAAAAAATTAAGGAAAATAACTTTTGCAATTTTAGCAAATGATTAAATCATACATTAAATAATTATTAGTTAATAATTTAAATATTTAATTAGGTAAAATTACTTAAAATAGAAAAGTGTTCATTTTATTACACCTAATTTGAAATTAAATAATTATAAATATTTTTTGATATTTCAAAAGAATTTAATATAATAATTACAAAATTATTTAGAAAATATTTTGAATTTATATTTAATTATCGCCGTTGAGCTTTGACTGGTGAGTTTTGATTGCGAAAGATGGGAGAGGCTGGAGGAGCTCATACACACACTATTTCTCAGGTTGAGGGAGCTTAGGATGAAAATAATTGCAAGTTCCCCTACATGAAGTCCTAATTGCCCTATTTATACCTCTAACCTTATGATGGACGGTATGGATTAATCCTAGATTAGATTAGGAGGGAAATAAGGCTCCCTTGGCCGTGATTTGAACAAAGGAGAGTTAATAGGGCTTTAAATGCATTAAAGGGGCTTTAAATTAACCTAAATAGGTCAAATTGACCCATTAAGACTTGGATTGACCAAGTCAAGGGTTAACTTGGTCAGATAGCTCCATGGGATGGAAGATTTGAGCCAAAGATAGGTTTGAATAGGCTTTGAAATTAAATTAGACCCATTAGGGCTTAATGGGTCAACCGAGGTTGACCTAGTCAACCAAGTTGACCCAAGACATGGGTCTGACCTCAATGAACTTGGTTTGACCCCCCCCCCCCTGATTTAGAAAAAGCATATGATAAAGTTAACGCAAGGGAGATGGTCTTAGGGCCTAACTTTGTAAATTTGACCAAGTCAACCCCTTTGACCAAAAATTTAGGTAAAAGTTATTGAGAGAGTTGCTATTTAGCTTTGCATGTTTTACATTCTTACAACTTGTATGTTTTTTATGATTCTAAATATTATTTTATTATTATTATTTTCTCCTAAAATATTTTGGATGAATTATTTTTGCTCTTGTGTGTACTAACATTTCAGAAAAATCATACTCCAGATTGTTGAAGACTTTAAATAAAAATTAGTTTATAATGTTTTGTTAATTGAAGTCTGTATTTTTTATTTTATTTAGTCTGAGAGAGTGTGATTGTAATTAAGTAACTAAGCACACACACATCTAGGGAAGAGTTTTAAAATTCACATTTTTAAACTGATCGTACTATACAAATCATGTTCGTACAAAATGATCTGGTTAGTTATACTCCCAAACGAGCAATGGATTGAACAGAGAGGGTAAATTTTTTTCTAAGTATAGATCGTCCAGACGATATTTCTAATTCATCCCAAGACGATCTCCTTAAGATTTTTCAATTGCTCTTTCCATCCAAACGATTTTTCTAATTTGTCCTAGGGCGATCTCCTCGGGATTTGTCAATTGCTCTGTTTGTCTAGACGATTTTTATTCCCATTCATCCCAGGATGATCTCTTCGGGGTTATTCAATTGCTCTGTTCATACGGATAATATTATACAATCATCCCAGGATAATCTCCTTGGGATTTGTCAATTGCTTTATTCGTATGGACGATATTATCCAATCATATCGGGACGAAGGGCTCTGCTCTATATACTTAGAATTCATCCTAACTTTTTGTACGGACAAACTTTAAAAATTAAATATTTGTAGTAGACAAACAAAGTTCGTACGGGATGATGATCATGTATGAAAGAATTTCATATTGATTTAATTTGAGATTGTACGCAATAGTTTTTATATTGTTCGTATATACAAAATACAATCGTACGGGACGATCGTGAATGTACATATTTGAAAAATGTAATTTTCTGGATGGTTTTTTGTGTCTTTTCTATAAAAGGTCCACTTAAGACTGTAATGCAATCTTTTTATCACTTGGTCTTCATGAATACTAAAGATAATTTGAAGGAGAGAGTGAAAGAGTGTGTTTGAAGGAGATTTCTTACTATTGGAGCATAAAAGTTTCACTTGGTTACTCAAAGGTAAGGTTCTTTATGTGTACTCTGTGATTTCTTCACTCTTTTCTCTTATCCTTCTAGATTTCTCATGAGAAGATATTTCAAGAAGATCCTGTTCTCTGCTGACACTCGAGGAGTGTGAACAGCTGAAGGTTCTCTGCCTATACTTGGAGAGTGTGAACAGCGGAAGGTTCTCTTCCTGCACTTGGAGAGTGTGAACAGCGGAAGGTTCTCTTCCTGCACTTGGAGAGTGCGAGCAGCGGAAGTTTCCCTGCCGACACTCGAGGAGTGTGAATAATCAAAGGTTCTCTACCTACACTTGGAGAGTGTGAACAGGGGAAGGTTCTCTTCCTACATTTGGAGAGTGTGAACAGCGGAGGGTTCTCTGCCTACACTTGGAGAGTGAGAATAGTGGAAGGTTCTCTGCCAACACTTGGATGGTGTAAAAGGATGACGATTTTCTGCCACATCGAGTAATGGTGGAAGAGAATTTTTTTGTGAAGGCTTCTCAGTCTTGCTTTGGGGGCAAAAGGAGAGATATTAGTGGTAATAGTGCAATACATGAAGTGGGAGACTTCAGGGAGTGGATGTTGGTCGTGTTTGACCAAACCACTATAAACCTTTGTCTTTTTTATTTCTGCTGCCTTTAATTTCTAGTTTTTATTTTTCTATGATTGAAAATTTATTTTTGAAAACATAAAAATCAACTTGCTCACTTTTTAATCAATTTTGAAATTTTAATTAAAATAAGAGGCAAATTTTTAAATTATTAATGCACCCCCCTCCTCTTGGTTAGCCTTTAGGACATAAGCATAGGTATAGCAACCTAACTCATATTTAACAAGTGGTATCAGAGCAGTATTTCAAAATCATAAGTTTAAACTAGTTTTTGATTAATGAATATGGCTACTTTTAGAAATCGAAACACACCTGAAGGGTATTCGATCACTAGACCTCATTTGTTTGATAATATCTCTTTTAATTTTTGGAAAACATGCATGTCTATATTTTTACAATCACTTGATTATCATATGTGGATCTTTGTACATGAAGGGTATACAAAACCAACTAGATTAGTTGATGGCATTAGAGTAGAAACACCCTTTACTTATTGGACTATAGAAGAACGTAACTTAGCACAACTTAATGCTAAATGTTTAAATATTTTTTTTTGTGCTATTAAGTTAGAGGACTACATGCAAGTTTCCACTTGCAATAGTGGAAAGGACATATAGGATAGACTCTGAATAACTTATAAAGGGACTAATGAAGTTAAACAGTCTAGATTAAATATCTTGTTGCATGACTATAAATTATTTTGCATGAAACTAAATGAATCTATTTCTGATATATACACAAGATTCACTCAGATAGTCACTTCTTTGCATGCACTAGGTAGAGAATTAACAAATGCTGAAATGGTTAATAAGATTCTCGTTGTTTTCCTACTGCTTATGATGCAAAAATTACTGCTATATCAGAGTCTAAAGATTTAAATGTTTACTCTGTTGACAATCTTCTTAGATCACTAATTACTTATGAGCAAGGAGTGAGTCAAAGAAAAATTGATGTAGGAGAACCACGAATGTAGAAGAACATAGCACTGAAAGTGGAGGAGTCAGAGAGTGATCTATCACAACCTGAGGATGAGGACGACATAGCATTAATGACTAGATAATTCAGAAGCTTTCTAAAGAGGAAGCAAAAGAGACATTAGTAATGGAATTGAGGTAAGTTCAATAGGAATGTCAAGATTTTTAATGAAGTGATTTGCTACGAGTTTAGGAAACTTGGACACATTAAGTCAGATTGCCTAAAACTTAAAGTCACTCTTAGCAAGGAGAAGGTAGAGAAGAAATTAAATATGAAGAAGGGTAAGAAGAAATTTCAAAGAGCTTTCTGGGCGGACTCAACTTCACACTCGTCGGAGACTAAAAAGGAAAAGGAAGTCACCAATATGTGTTTTATGGCTGATAATCTTGATCAGTTCAATGAAGAAGAGGTATATGATTTAACTTATACTAAACTTTTTGAAGTCTCACATGGTGCATATAGGAAACTAAAGAAAATGCATGCTAGTCTGAACTTAGAATAATAAGAAATACAAAGAGAACATGAAATCCTTAGGAAAGATCATGCATTAAGTTCAATAATTTGAATAAGGCTAATGAAAATTTAAAATCATCCTACATAAAATTGGAAAAAGAATTTAAATATTTTAAGGATGAATCAGAGAGTAAAAAAATATCAGTTGAATTATACTAATCGTGTGTTGGAAGATATGAATACATTTTTTAGATTAAAAATAAAAGTTCTCGAGGAAAATAGGATACCCCCAAGACTTGAAGATTTCACTAATCCTATTTTGTATGCAAAATTTATACAATCCAGGAATAGATAGAATAATTATAGAAGATTAATAAATCTTTTTTCTCGAGTTAAATGCTATAATTATGGATTGATTGGACATATATCACACACCTGTACATTGGATAGAAAAACTTATTTGGTGTGAAAACCGAAGATGCATAAACCTAGATATATCATATATGCATCTATTTTAAAATTTCCAAAAGGAGAACCCAAACTTGTTTGGGTTCCCAGGTCTAACATTTGATGATTTTGTAGGCTCACTCTCACACAAGGTCATATGAGAGCATATGGTACTTGGACAGGAGTGAAGGCAGGGTTACACTTGGAGATAACACCACAAAGAAGATGGTGAGATTAGATATGATAGGGAACTTAAAAAACTTTTTTTTAATGTTTTATTAGTATAAGACTTAAAGCATAATCTTCTGAGTTTTAGTCAGCTATGTGATAAAGGATATTATGTTAAATGTTTTCCTACTAGCTGCATATTAAGCATGAATGGTAATAATATTTTACATGGTATACGAGTAAATAATGTTTATATGCTATATTAGAATTGTATCAAAATGCCTACTACTTTTTATTTAAAAACTATTTCTGATGAATCATGGCAATGATACATAGTAGGCTTTATCACTCTACTATGAAAAACTTTAGGAGGATTACCCAAAAAAACTTAATGAGAGATATACCAAAATTAGACTTTACTAAGGATCACCTTTGTGATGCATGTCAATTAGGAAAATAGGTGAAGTCATCTTTTTAGTCCAATAAAGATCTTAAAACTAGTAAACCATTGGAGATTTTGCATATGGATCTTTTTGGACCAATTAGAACTGTAAGTCTAGCAGGGAAGGTATACAGATTTGTGATTGCGGATAATTTTTCTAAATTTGCATGGGTTCAATTCTTATATCATAAGAGTAAATCATTTGAGAAGTTAGAGATTTTTTGACTTTGATTCAGAGGAAACTAGAATGTGAGATTTTAACAATTCAAAGTGATCACGGTGGAGAATTTGAAAATGAGAAATTTGATGATTTCTATAAGGAGAAAGGAATTGATCACAATTTTTCTACACCTAGAACCCCTCAGTAAAATGAGAAAGTCAAAAGGAAAAAAGAACATTAATAGAAGCTGCTCAAGCCATGTTGGCAGAATATTCACTTCTTAAATATTTTTTGGATGAAGCGGTTAGCATAACATGTTATGTTTTGAATAGGGTGAACATCAGATCAAACTTGAATAAAATATCCTATGAGTTACTTAAAGGGAGAACACCTAATTTATCATATTTGCATGTCTTTTGATGTAAGGTGTTCATTCATAACAATGAAAAATCTGCCTTAAAAAAATTTGATCCAAAATCAGATGAAAGAATTTTTCTAGGATACTCTAGTATTGGAAAATCTTATAGAGTATTCAATAAAAGTTTGGTAATTGAGAATACCACACATATTTTATTTAATGAATCTAGAATTTTGGAAGATCCAATTGTTGAAGAGGATGAGATAGAAATTGACACCAAAAGATTGAGAAAATAAATTTGGATGAAAACTTGGAGATAGAAAACCCGATGCCTAGAGATTTGAGATTTTCTAAAAATCACCCAAAAGAATTGATTATAGGTGAACCTAGTGAGGGTGATAGAACTAGGCATTGACTAAATAAAGAAGTCAATCACTTAGCATTTATTTCTATGATAGAATCCATAAATATTTATCAAACACTTTTAGATGAATTTTTTATTTTAGCAATGTAAGAAGAATTAAATCAATTCGTAAGAAATGAAGTTTGGGAATTAACTGCAAGGCTAAAAGATCAAAGTGTAGTTGAGACTAAGTGGGTAAAAAAGAACAAAATGAATGACTCAAGAGTAGTCAATAGAAATAAGACTAGATTAGTGTCTAAGGGGTATAATTAGATTGAAGGGATTGATTTTGAGGAGACTTTTGCTCCTGTAGTTAGACTTAAAGCAATTAAGGTTTTGTTAGCCTTTATCTATTTTAGAGGATTTAAATTGTATCAAATGGATGTTAAAAATATCTTTTTGAATGAAATAATTTAAGAGGATGTTTATGTTGAATAACCTCCAGACTTTGAAAATTAAAAATACTCAAATCATATTTTTAAATTGAAAAAGGTATTATTTGGATTGAAACATACGCCCTTGGTATGAGAGGTTGAGCACCTTCCTACTTGAGAGATCTTTTAAAAAAGAAAGTGTGGACATAACTCCTTTTTTAAAGAAATTAGGAGAGGATATACTCATTGTACAAATTTATATTGATGATATCATATTTGGATCTACAAATAAAAATCTTTGTGATAATTCAATGAAGAGTGAATTTGAGATTAACCTAATAGGAGATTTGAGTTACTTTCTCGGATTTAGTATTAAACAAATTGAGGAAGGTACATTTCTTAGTTAGTCAAAGTATGTTAAGGACATTCTCAAAAAGTATAAAATGGATAATGCAAAACCTGTTAGTACACCTATGAGTTTCTCAGTTCAATTGGATTAGGACCCAAAGAAAAAATCTACTGATCAAAAGAAATTTAGAGAAATTATTGGATCTTTGCTTTACTTGACACCTAGCCAACCTGATATTATGTTTTGTATTTTTTTATGTGCTAGATTTCAATCAGATCCAAAAGAATTACATTTGATAGCAGTGAAAATGATTTTGAGATATCTCTTGGGAACTCAGAACTTAGGAATTTGGTGTCCTAAGTTTAGCTCTTTATTTGAAATAATTGGATATTCAGATTCAGACTTTATAGGTTGTAGGGTTAATAGAAAGAGTACTTTTGGAACTTGTCAATTTATTAGAAATTCTTTAGTCTCTTGGACCAGTAGAAATCAAAATTTCGTAGCCCTATATACTATTGAAGTTGAATACATTGCATTAGGAAGTTGTGTGGCACAAGTACTTTAGTTGAAACAACAATTAATTGATTTAGGATTAATAATAGGCACAATTCTCATTTATTGTAATAATACTAGTGCTATTTATATTTTGAAAAATCATATTCAACATTCAAGAACCATACATATTGACATCATGCATCATTTCATAATGGATCATGTATCCAAAGGAGAAATTGAACTCAATCATATTTCAACTGAAAATCAACTTGCATATATTTTTACGAAACCACTAGCCTTTGATACTTTCAGTATATTAAGAACAAGGCTTGGTGTGATTGATTTAAATACTTAATTAAATTTTCTGCAACATTGATATGTATTTTTTTGTAAGTGTGTTTTTGTGTTTTTTATTTCACTCTGTTATTTTTTTCTGTTTTTGCACATGTTTGCTTTAGTGTCTTTTTGTCTTTTTATTTTGTGTATTTTCAAAATGCACATTGACATTCATATTTTTAAGCAATTATACAAAATTTTCAAAGTGTGATATTCGTCTATATGAAATCAATTTCATACTGGACAAATCCTGTAGCATATCGAATGTTGAGTTGAACAGTCTGTGTGCTATTTTTTTAGTTGTTATTATAGTTCGTCTGTACGATCCTTAGATCGTCTAGATGATATATATTCATTTGTATGTACGCATATAGATGGTTATATGGACATAATTAGTTTTTTTTATTTTTGATAATACATACGAACCTTGAGTTAATCCATACGAACACATGGCATTCTGAGTAGAGGACATTTCAAATCGTCATGAAAATGATCTTAAATAACTGATCGTCCCTGAAGAATACCTGTTCGTCTGTATGATCATTTGGTCAAAAAGTCTGTATGAAAGCATGCCTCTTAACTTTCATGATTACGAAAGCTATTTCATTTTGGATGCATTAATTCGTACATACAAAATTTTATTTTGTACGTATAAACTCAACATCGTACAGTACGAAACCTATTTCGTACGTACGAAAGATCAATTTTTTAAAATAAAAGGGTTTAAAACTCTATTTTCATACACTTCAAAAGCCTTTCCAAATCCTCTCATCTTTCCAAATTTATCAAATGGCAAGCTCAAGCAAAAGGACAAGAGTGGCTAAGGGACTAACTAGGGGACCTTCCTTTAGAAATCCTAAAGAAAATTTCTTGTCCAAAGCAAGCAAAAAATCTTTTCATAGGTTCGTTTCTGCTAAAATCACCCCTTCTAGAGTTCTTCTCCAGTAGCACATTAACTTTAAAGTAATGCACCTTTTTTCTTCTACCCAGTTTGCTTTCATTCTGATCCTAATCCATTCCTACAATAAGGAAACATTCAACTATTTTCTTGCAAACATGAACTTTAATACTGACCATAGTGTGATTAGATCATATGTTTTGAAAAAGAAGGTAGAAATAACTAAGGAGGATTTAGGGATATTCTTAAATTTAAGGACTCAAGGGATTAGAGCTCATACCTTTATCTCTTCCTCTAAGTTTAACTGGATTGTGATAAATCAAGTTATTAAAGGGATTAGTGATGTATTTCATGTGTCTAAGGTGTCCACTGTTAACCGAAATGCTCGAATCATCCAACATGTTATTCGGAATTTCATAATTCCTAAAGCTGCTGATTGAATAAATATTACTCCACTTCTTTCCACTGTAACATACTTGACTATGACTAGCCAACCAATAGATGAAGCCCAAATGATTATTGATTTTATTTATGGACTTTCTGAGATTGGCCATGCCTCCCACAAGAGAAAGAAGAATATAGCCTTAAGACATCTTGTGACCCATATTCTTGAAAAGAAGTTTGAACTAGTTCATTATGTTCAACATCTAGAAGAGCCTATCTACTATAATGATGGATCATTCTGAGCAATTTTAATAAAGATGCACAATTCAAATGTGGTGACTCTGAGGAAGAAAGGAGAAGACCTACACCTGCACTTGCTGTTGGACCAAACTTTCAGGAGATGGTCCAGTGCTTTGACCATCTTGAGAGCCACTTTGATCAACGTTTCAATCAAATTAAAACTCATCTTCAGTAGCAGGATTTTCAATATCAGTAGGATATGGGCTGGGTAAGAGATCAATTTGAATCATTCAACACGAATATAACTATGATGAATAGCTATTTTAATTTATTCAACCAACCACCTCCTCCAGATCAGGGCCCCTCAGAATGATGAATGTACTTCTTTTGTGATTGTCATTTTCATACTTATGATGTAATGTGATGATGTTTGGAGTTTTTGTAACCGTATTTTGTTTGTGTTTTTATATTAGTTATTTTCATTTTCAAGTTAAAATTGATATCAATTGTTCTCAAATGTATTATCATTTACCTTAATATCAATAAAGTCTATTTTGTCTTATTTTTAGTTGTTTTTTATCTCTTTCAAAAATATTTGTTAGCCTATATGATTATCCTAACATATTTGATCTAATAAGTGGTATAATTTGAAATGCAATACAAAATTGAATTCATTAGAAAATCTAATTTTTCAAAATTTTAAATTAGCTTATAACTCGATCAAGTTAAGGCTATCAATCTCTTATTTCTTTATAGACTAACATAACTTTAATATTATTATTGCAATTTTGATATTTTATTATTTTTCATTTCTCTTTTCAATATAAGTATCTTTGTACTTAGAGAAATTTGAGCTTTTAGATTATCGATCTTGAAAATATCAATTAAAAATTTGAAAAATGTACAAACGTACAAAAATTAAAAGAATGTGTAATGGTTCGCAAATTGAAAAAGAGGTATAAAATTAGCCCAATATAAAGTATGCCCCAAGTTTTGTGCGCAGAGCGCCACAATTATATGATCTTTCCTAAATCTTTTAATTTTTAAATTTAAATGAATCTTTTATTCAATTTTATTTTATATTGAAATTTGAAGTAAATAAATTTTATTTCATCTACTTTGCAACAATTTTCATTATCTGATTGTATATACTGATTCCTAATCTTGATATTTTTTCATGTCTATGTTATATATATACTTAAATCATATGAATTATTTTTTTTTTCTAATGATATTTATATTTTTATTGAAAATATAACTTAATCTCTTTCAGGATCAATTATCAAAGGCTTCTCATATGACTTCTTACATGTATGTTATTCATTCCTTCCTCTCTTCTTGCTGTTGTAAAAAAGGGGGAGAAATATTTTTTTTTTTTTTGTTCATGTCTTGTATATTTTTTTTTTGTTTTTGTTCATGTTTAGGGTTTTGGTTCTCGTTGATAATCTTTTTGTGTGAAAAACTTTAAAATTTTAAAAATAATTTGTTCATAATAAATGCTTATATACTCACATGCTTATTCATTCAGGGGAAGTTTAGGAGAAACTTAGGACTTTCAATTTTACATAAATAATAATTATTTTTCCATCTTAAAAAAGTGGAAGATTGTTGAGAGAGTTGCGACTTAGTTTTGCAAGTTTTACATTCTTGCAACTTGTATATTTTTTATGATTCCAAATATTATTGTTTGAATTATTATTTTCTCCTAACACATTTTAAAAGAATTATTTTTATTCTTGTGTGTACTAAAGTTTCAGATAAATCATACTTCAGATTATTGAAGACTTCAAATCAAGATCATCTTAGAATGTTTTTGTAATTGAAGTCATATTTAACATTGCAACAATCATTCTTGCAACAATATTTATTAAAATTTCATTAGCACTTTTTATATTCCCACCTCTATTTTAAATGCATGTTTATCTTCTTATAAATTTAATGCATCTTTTTCTAACTCCTTAAGTGCCTCTTTTAATTTAATATACTCTTTGTTTAGAATATCATGCTTCTGTTCTAACAACAACAAGAAAAACAAGCCTGTATCCCACTATGTGGGGTCGGCTACACGAAACATTTTTCTCCATTATATCATGTTAAAAGTCAAATTCTCATATAAATCTAATAAAGAAAGCTCATTTCTAAAATTTTATAACCAAGACTTTAAGTTCTACCTCTACCTTTCATAACATAAGTCAAATTTAATATATCTACTTTCCTAATCGGGTCATCGGAAAGAGACCGTTTTATGTGACCAAACCATCCAAGGTTAATCTCTCTAATCTTATCTTCAAATGTAGCTACTCCAACCTTTTCACATATATGCTCATTCCATATCCTATCTTTAAGAGTAAATCCACTCATCCACCTGAACTGAGCATATTCAATACTAATTGCAACACTTTTTTTTTTTTTTTTGAAGAAATGCAAATTGCATTAAAAGGAAAAAAAAAAAAACTAATACATCTAAGCAACACTTAACTTAATGTATGCTTTCTCTTAATGGCTACATTCCAATCACTATAAGCATTTGTAGGTCTCAACTACCAATCTTATAGAATTTTCCCTTAAGTTGAGAGGGACTTTTCTAATCACACAACAAGCCCAATGCATTTCAGTCACTTTACCATCCCAACTGATTTTGAGAAACGTTTAGTGTCACGCCGCAACCTATGCTCCATAATTCTCTCCCATATTTTAAAGTATGTACATTATAACTTATCTTTTTAATTCGCATAATGATTGTCATCAGCCTTTATTCTCAAAATAAAATCCACAAACTTATTCTTCACTCTTCTGCAGTCTTTTAGTCCTTTAATGAATATATTAAAAGTTTAGTAACTAAAGAAATTTCTTCATCTCCTAGGCATTTTCACACCTCTATTGGAAATAATCAGGTCCAAATTTTCCATTTTTTTCTTTAAAGCCTCTTGTAACTTTGATTTTACTAATATGTCGATAAAACAAAAAATTTTATTTTTCCATTTAGGGTGCTAAGGTCATTAAAGTCAATTGTATTCTCAATAATCTTCACTGAAAAATTTATAAAATATTCCCACCCTTTATTAAATATCCTTTCAAAAAAGCACTTTTTGATAGGTTGGTTAATTTTCTTTATTAATTTATGACATTAATTAAATATATAAAACTTGATAGAAAATATTTCTTATGTTTTATACTATTTTCTAAATTCCTTGGTTGAATCCATAAATCCTTATTTATGAAAATTGAGCTTACAAATAATTTACTTCAAAATTTTTAAAGTTTATAGTAGTTTTTTAGAATAATTAGAATTTTTACATTTGGATTTAACTAAAGTGGGGCAAATTGTTCCTCCATTTGTTTTGGTTTATGGTGGGTCCCTATTACGCCATCAAATTTGATCTTAGCATTAATTGTAGATCATCTAGTTATGAATCAAATCAAAGAAATAATTTTTGAGTAATTGATTATATCAATTGAATTTGATGAATTATCACCTTCCATTTAATTAAAACGGAGACTCTACTTTTCATCTTCCCACCTCCCACTATGTAGTAGCCATCCACCAATTTCTTGATTCCTAATATGCTTAATTAATGATCTTGATTAATTGTTTGTCCTTTTATAAAGGAATTTTTTGTATGGTTAAGTTTTTAGAGGATTCCCTGTAACTTTTGCAAAAGATTGTGGATCAAGGAGCAGTGGATTAAAATATCTTCTTTTCCCATTAGCTCTCTCAGGCATTTAATTGATCTTCCACCTTAGAGGGATATGAAATATAGATAAGAAGGGTTAGTCATGAATTTCCTCTCACCATTAGGGAGGTTTTGGTAATGAAAATTTGAACCAAAATGGCTTAGAGAAGGATATTTTATAACTATTTTAGTGTGGGGCCTTTATACAAGATTAATTGGGGTGGTATATGTGGCCAAGGCTGTTATATGGGAAAGTTCTTGATAGAGGGGTTGGCCCAAGAGGTTCGAAGTTCCATTCCCATTGGGCATGGGTGAGCTAAGGGCTAAACCTTGATTGAAATCATTGGTAATTTTTCTAGCTAGGTAGTAGCAGCTAAATAGATGCTATCTTAGGAAATTTAAGAAGACTAGGGAAGCCTTATGAGTAATATTGGTTTTGTTGAATAAGGTTGTAACTATGTTAATGGGGTCGGTCAAGCATTTGATCTACATGGTTGTAAATCAAAATCTGCTCCAAGATCGTCCAGGACGATCTGGATCGTCCCTAGGACGATCAGTGTAATTGCTCCAGATTTGCCCCAGTTTTTGGCCTCCAGGTGAATTTTCTGTACACATCGTACCCAGGGCGATTGAGGACATCGTCCAAGGCCGATTGGCCTGAAAATATACGGCCTGAAGAATAGTTCTGGGAACCGTCCCAGAGACGATCCAATTTGGTCCCTGATCGCCTGGACATCTGCGATCGTGGCCCGATCTGAAAGAATTTATAAAAGCTGAATTTCAAGTCGTTTTTGAAGAGAGAAGAAAATCAAAAATTATAAAATAAATATCTTTTGAAGGAGAAGAGAAAACTCCGAGGACTTTTGGAGAAATTTGATTATCGGACGATGGCGGAGCCCGTTCCGTCCGAGGGACTGTTCAGGATTTTTTGCTGTCGCAGTAAAGGCAACTTGCCTTTCTCAATTTTCAGAACCGTCGAGTTTTTGCGGGTATTTTCTGTCGGATTTCCATTTTTCGTTACTGTTTTTCGTCGTATCTTTTGATTGGTTAGTTTACCGCGTAACTTTTCTGTATATTGTTGACGTGCCGAGTGTGCACATTTTGGTTATTTTCCGAAGAAATTTTTTGGTCCGGTATATTTTTTGATTCGACGGAAGTTTTTCGTAGACCTTTAACAATTTGTTTTTCTGTGACTTGTGTAAATTCTCTGTTGCAGAGAATAAAGTTTCTGGAATGTGATTATCTATATTCTGTGCGAATTTTGGTAAATTTTCTTTTGCGAATTTTTTGTGTAAATTCCTGTCTACTGCCCGTTGTTGCTTGCCCGATTTGTCTGTTTTCGGATTTGCCCGATTTACTTCCTGAATTTGAAATGCTATCTGTTATGTTGCTATAAAAGGGAAGGCTTATAAGGGGTCCTGAATCCTATTGAGATTTCGTTAGTGTCCTGGGAAATCTGAAATGAGCTCATCTGAAATTCTGAAATCAATTCTGTTCCGGATCCGATGAATTCTGTCCTGGGTGCTAATAAGCACATTGTTTCTGGTTGCCCGTGAGCACAAAGGGAGGTTAAATAAGGGGCTATGATCCTATGAGATCGTTTTTAAAGTTGTACTGGGGAAGGGAGGCAATAAAAGGGCCCGGAATCCGTAGAGATTCTCGTCAGTTGTCAGGTATTTTAGCATGAATATATTTGATATCTGAATATCTGATTTGATCTGATTTTGATTCCGTTACTGTTCTGTAAGCAATTATGATTCTGTTATGTCTGATATGTTCCTGTTTTTGATTTCCTGATTTGATACTATTCCCGTTTAGTTTCTGATTGATATGATCTGAATTTTTGATTTTCTGTACCTCTGATTCTGGTTTGATATATGTCACGTATAAGTTTTGGATTTATCTTCTGATTCGAGATCTGATTTGTTCCCGATTTCTTGATCTGATTTTGTCTGATGGTTTGGTTTTGGATCTGGAGAGTTTTCGATTGGTGTTTGTTTGCTTGCTTGAAAGCTGTCTGGCTCACTCTTTGTTTTCTGGTGGTTTCAGGTCTGAAAGGGACGGAAGTCCCAGAGTAGTTTTCTGAGTTTGATCCATCATAGGTATTATTTTGTACCTTTTGATTTTGTACAGTCATGGCTTTTATGTTTTTCTGTCTTCCTTTCTGTTCAAAAAGCCATCGTACTTTATCTGTAGATGATTGTTTTGAGGAAGAATGAAATTGATTTGTTCCGCTGTGATTGATGATCAAAAGTAGCCTGTGTTTGTGTGTTTGTTGAGTTGATTAATTAGAAAATTCAGTTCAGTAACCAAATTCCAAGTCAAGATCCTGGGATTAAGAAAGGTTGTCGCGGTCCGGCTCCGGGCGGGATCCGTCCCCCGTCGGGTCGGGTCGTGACAAGCTTTGTGGTATCAGAGCACTGGTTTTAGAACTGGTTGGATTTGTAAAGAACAAAAGCTATAGAATGTATTTCAGTGAGTTTCCTGTCTGGGTAAGTTTTGGGTTCGTTTTAGCTTTTTAATTGTGTTGTTTTTTGTGTTGTTTTTGCGATAGAGTTTTTCCGGATTTTCCTGGATTTTCTGTATATGGACAAGCAGACGCCCAGACAATAAAAGACGGGCCAGAGTGCTAGTCCAGGCCAGCAACAGTAGAGAGTAAAGCTAGTGGCCCGGTGCGATACCCTTATTCACAGTTTGCCTACGCTTGTTGCTTAGATGATGAGCGAGACTAGAGCAAGAGCTTCTAACTGTCAGATCTTGGGGATATTGGATAGACATCTGCAGTTGTTTTTTGAGGTTGAAAAACCCTCCGAGATTTTGGGGCCTTGTTGAGCCCCAGAGCAGCCGAGGAGTGGCCTGAGGAGATTGGAAAAGACCTCTCGACGGAAATGCAGTGTCCGTCAGACAGGAAGGTTCCGTTAGTTGTTTTTCTGTTTTGGATGGAGAGGCTTGAAGCATGTGGGAAAGGCCCGCCAGGCAGCCAGATTTCAGGGTAGGGCTGACTCTTTGATCACTTTGGAAGAGTTCCCATGAGGCTTTTTCGAGATTGGCGTTCCCCTTTCTGCACGACAGCAGATGCAGGAGACTTTCTGAGGCTTGTTTCAGGGGAGTAAGACGGTGAATTCGCAGCTACGAGGCTAAGTTACTGGCTTAGCCAGATACGCTCCGCGCTGGTTCACTTTTGCTGAGAGTTTGCCTACAGATTCACTGGAGGATACCGAGACCTTTGACGGCAGCCCCTGAACCATTTCAGGATTACTGAATTTCTCTGATAGCTTGATCTGGGAGCGAGCCTGATTGAATAGATGACATGATGGCTATCAAAGCAGCGGGTGGGAACTGCGAGTAAGGAAAGAATTTGGAGGTGAAGATTCTGGCAAGTGGTTCCTTTGGGAAGAGGGAGATTTATAGCTGGTTCTGGATCCGTTGACTAAGGAGGAGCGGATGGTGTTGGTACTGCTAGCCTAGTACACGAGTGGATCTGTCAGTATGGCACCTGTGTGCCAGAGTTGTGGACTGGCGCACCCATGGCCAGTGCCTAAACAGGTAGTTCTGTCTTGTTTCAGATGTGGTCAGCCTGAATAGGATTGCAGAGTGGTCCACCAGGCTGGGATTTGATCGCGTACTGAGATTCCGATTGAGGGTTTTGGTCAACCTGTCAGTGTTTAGCAAGGAAGACCGAGGGACTGTTCCCTCCTCGTCCCTGAGGGATTTGGGAGGTGGGTAAGTATCTAGTTTCATGGACCCCGGAGACACTAACGGCTTCCCTCTGAGCAGAAGTAAGTTCTATTGCTCAGCACCTTGCTCCGTTTTCACACGAGTTTACGCCCTGAGTCCAGAGGAGGCCGAGATTGCTCGCGGATGTTTGAAGGTACGGTTTAGATTTTGTTGGCTTTGATAGTTTGCATTCTGAAATGATTTTTATATTTATGCCAACTTATGTACGTTGATGATTCCAAACATTTAATTGCAAATGGTATAGTTTCTCCTAACAATTTAGAACAGATTTGACTTGCTCTTGTGTTGTCTACATTCAGGAAAATAAGAACTCCAGAACTCAAAAACTTAATTCCAAATTCAACATGAGTTTGTTTAATTGATGTTGTTCTTTTCTTGATTAATCTTGAAGGGGAGTGATTGTAATTGAAGTGAAAAAAATCTCACCACACAAATAAGGAGATCTTGAAATCTATACTAAATTCCCCGTTAAACAGGACGATTATTTAGTCGTTACTGGAACGTCTGTCAGTTATTTTCCTAAGCAGCACTTGGAAAGAAAAGGACTTTGCTTTTGAAAAATTTCTAAGTCTCTAATTTCGCCAAGGACGAAATTTATTATCGTCCAGGCGATGGGTTTACGGTAAACTTTTAGTCCAGACGAATTTACCAATCGTACGAGGCGACCAAGTTGCTCTGGAAAATTTTCGTCCCAGACGAAAATAATATCGTACAGGACGATCAATTCTCTACAATTTTCGTTCCAGACGAAAACAAATTATCGTCCGGGCCGTTGATTCCTGGGAAAATTTTCGTCCAGACGAAATAAATTAATCGCCAGGGAACGATCGGAATCTATCCTGGAAACCTTATTTCCGCCAGACTTATCACATTTTCGTTCAAACGATAACCGAACTTAGAATGTTTTCAGCAGTTTCTAGAACCGACCTTTGTAACCGTTCGTACTGGACGAAAAAGTTCGTACAGGACGATCAGCTGTACGAAGTCAGTTTCGTACACATATTAAAATTGGGTATTCGTTTTCAAGATCGTTTAAGTAAATCGTCAGGAGATCCAGGATCGTAACAAGGAACGATCACTGCGTTACAGAAATTGAAAAATTTTGAGTTTGGGCGGTGTTCACTGTCCTTTTATATAAATAGTCCAAACTAGACTGCCACTCGGAGCGCGAAGGCTTCACTTGGGATTGGCTAAGGTAAGAGTCTCTTACTTGTGAAATTTTGGTATTTCTTTCACTCTTTTCTTTCTTCCCTTCCTAGATTCTGGTGAGATAGATCCTGTCAAGGAGAATCCGGTTTTCTGCCGACACTTGGAGAGTGTGAACAGGCCGAAGGGTTCTCTGCCAACTGGAGTAGGGGTGAAAGACGAGGATCTCTGCCCAACTAGGAGAGTGTGAAGGAACGAAGGTTTCCTGCCCACACTTTGGAGGGTGTGGAAAGGACGAAGGTTCTCTTGCCTACAGCTTGGAGGGTGTGAAAGCGACGGTTCCTCTGCCACACCTGGGTTTTTGTGTAAGGACGGACGTTTCTCTACCGACGGGGAGTGGTGAAGAGTGTGTTGTATGGGGCTATACGCTTGCGCACTGTGGGTTTATGTAAAGATAAGTCCCCATAGTATTTGGTATTAAGCATAATGAGATCATTACTGACTCTCGATTATTGTGTTTAGTGAAGCAGATGTCGATATATCATATCTAATTAGTGTATGCATACATGTGGTTTTTGCACCTCCACCTGGTCGAGTTGTAGTGACGCTATTACTCTTCAATATAAAAATTGCTTAGTGATACGAGGTGTTCTGGTAATCATATAACATTGACCATTTTAAACAACTCTGTGGTGAAAACATGCCTTTCATTATTGTACTATACTATTAAAAGAAATTTTTATTCGGTTCCAACTTTGTTCTAATTTTTTGTTTTAGGAGTTTAATTTTTAATATATATGATAAATAAACTACTACCAATATTTCCATATTTCGGTACACTCGGCTTTGTTGCTTGTCTTTTAAGAGATATCGTGGGTACAAATCACTTATTACAGTCTAGTTTTAGTAACTAGCTAATACCAATCATTTTTGAGAACCATGATAATGCTTGTGTATTCTTCACGTAGCAATGATATTTTTTATTACGTTTAAACTACATTGACCTACTTTTGATTAACCACAGTTTGGCTAATAACTTATGGTAGGAACACCACGACAACCAGCTTGACGGTCGTTATAATCTTATTTGTATTTCACCATAGATGCTTATGTGATGTGAGTAGAACTTATTACCCGAGGGCTGTGTGTTCCATTGGATTCATCTTACTATAGTGAAGATAATTGCTACGCTCTAGTCACATATTATACCTTTGATAACTGTTCGCGCTCTTGTTCAGCCATGTGGATGCAGTGTAAAGAGGAGGGATAGTCACTAATTCCCTTCATTCTATAGTTGATGGACCATTAAAAGTAATGGTCGTGGAATGGCTATCCTTCAACAGATTAGCTGGCTAGAGTGTAGGGCCATATAATAAGAGATTATGGTGTCTCTCTTAATTGGGCAATGACCACATTAGCACACACGTTATCACTGTAATATTTTTGGTGTTGAGCCGCTTTATCTAGAAGACCAAATGCTATCCAGACTTAGTAATCGGTATCAGTCATATGGGTCAGATCACTCTTTTGATTATTACTATATTTTGGAATAGGTGACACCATCCAGGACTTTATATGATAAATATTAGCTACGCAGATACTCACAAAATATCATAGTTATATATCAGAGTTTCTGATGTAGCGTCTCTTATTTTTTGTTGTGCCTCACCTATTGTAAGAGCTTATTTAGGGCATATATCCTATTAATATGCTAAGATTGATGACATAGAATTTACGAAATCTCTACCTTAATATCAACTCTTACTGTCTCTCTTCTTTTGTAGATCTCTTAGGAATCTCATAGATAACATTGAGTTTTGCTGGCAGCGTTCTTGTTGATCCTTTGATGTTCCCAGGATATCTTTCTCGACTTCTATATAATCCCCTTTACACCATGGTGCCTGTTTTAACTTGTGATATGCATCAGTGTAGATACACTAACCATTTTGATACCTATGTAGGCAGCTTTTTAACATTATAGCAACAAGCTGCAACAGTTAGGATTTGACATAGTGGTTATTTTCTAGTTTGGCACATGGTTAACTTGTTGGCTGCAGGACTTCTTAGTTATTAGTCTAGCATTAATGAGCAGGGCTAGTATGTTCATCAGACAGGATCTGACTATGCATCGGAGCAGGAATAGGAAACTATTAGGCAAGAGTAGCAGTCTATTTTTTATGAGGGGAGAAGTACAGCAGTAACATTGATAGAGACATTCACTATACGATGAGGAAGTGGAGACGAGAGATGAAGACGAAGTGAGGAAAAGATTAGAGACCTATGGCAGGTGATTATCTTTTTGCAGCTTGTGGAATGTCCACCATAGTCTACGACGAGATGATGTACATAAGAGGTAACGGTCATTACACTTAATAATGTAGGTGTTTATCCTTTAGGTGTAGATGTTATGTGTATCAGCAATGAAGCTACCGAAAGACGGATTCAATCCATAAAATTGAGACTGGCATAATTTTGTCAACAATATTACTATTTCTATAGATCAGCTACACTTTTTAGTAAGGCGAATGATAGTTAGGTCAAAAAGTTGATATAACATCGGGGTTGCCGATCTATCGTCACGTCACAACCGTGCTTTCATGGCTTGGGGGCCGGATTCTAGTCTCGAGCAACAGCAATTCAAGAGATGGAACAGGGATGTCTGATAACCTCTATCCTTACTTCTTGTCTCGTCTCTCTAGTGGCAGAAGAATATATATAACAGCTAGTAAAGCTTACGCCGAGCATTGCGAGAGTATGCTGATTTAATCTACTGCTCGACTGTTCGCCATCGGTTTGTTACACACTGATGATGGCATTAGATAGATAGACCATGATCACTGATATGCATAACCTCCTAGTATCAATGGCTCTCCTGGTCAGATATGGCGCTGTAATTAGAAGAGCAGACGATCTAAATGGCGACCTCGATCACTAATCGCTTGAGTCGGTATGTGGACGAGACCAAGCTTTGACCGGTATACATATATGTCTATACTTTGGAATCATAAGATATTCTTTGGGCAAAATTACAACTCTTAGTCCGTGATTATTTGTGACTTCTAGAACAAAGATCCTAACGGCAGTAAGTCCGGCATGATATGTCTGTAGACGTAGTTCACCCAGTATCACTTAGCGCTCTAGAATGCAGATTATAGAGGCCCGAGACTCAGAAACGTCATCTATCACGGCTATATTACTTAGCTCACGTGATGCCCGTAAGCGCTCGACGAGATACCGGTGATGTTCGTCAATAATCTTGGCGACATTTCAAGCAATATCAGATCTCTCTTCCAGTGATGTCATAGTACCAGACGGACCGGTACGTAGGCGCACTGGGCGAAGACAATGGAGCACTTAGTATGCACTTGGTCCAGTAAACAATACTATCAAAAGCCGGCATTACATCCGGTCTTGGGCGCGGATCCTACCTAGTAATTAACTGAGCCCATGCCCTTTCGCGCGACTAGGCTTCTTTCAGTAACTTGGCGTGAATGATAGTAACGATGACTACGGCCTTTGGTAACGTATCTACGGCTACACACATAATCAGAGCTTGTTCCGCTGCAATAGCGAGTTCCGTTGTGTCATCAGCCTCTCATATGGATCCATTGGTCGCCTGGCCGTCGACGATTCATCTTATTTTCTTTATTCTTTTCCTTCAAGCCGGTTCACTGCGAGGCCGACTTATTCGCTTCACATGTTTAGACTATGTTTTGCCAAATTTTTGGTTCTAATGTCAGCCAGGCTTATGACTTAATTAATCCTATCCGTACATAATAGTGACCGGTCCTCCGCCTTTCCTGTTTACAAGTCAACTTTGTCGGGTCACGTTCGAGCACTTTGCATTCATCATAGTCTTAAATGTCACTCATCTTTTGCTATAATGGATAATTTATTTTTTTGTTTGGATGGCAAGAAGATAAAGCATTCTTGCGAACTTCTCTCTTGAATGCACGAGTATGAGAGAAGGAGAGAGAGGACGAGAAGAGGATGATCTCAGCGACTATTCTTGGTATAGGTGTATATAATCATTATATGAATTGAAATTTTTTTATTTTCCCCACCTTTATCGAGAACGGCATCATTCATGCTGTGTTCAGACTTCAAACTTATTATAACCGTAATAAGTAACGATAGGAATACTAATCATAACATGAAGGTCTTATAATGCTAGCGATTCACATCACATCCTTACTTCACCCAAAGCTGTTCAGTGTTTGTTTAAGATCTATGACGAAATTTTTATCCAAATTTAAGGTGCTCCTATTTAAAATAACAATAGGAACTATTCTTTGATCGAAGAGTAACTAGAGATCCATCTACATATTATCGACATTAATGCCAATTTTCTTTCAACAGAGGATTTAAGCAGAGTGTGTGATTTCATCCCATACATTGTTCTCTGACGTAATTTGTATAATGGTCTCCCATGTGAGTACATCTGTTATGCTTTGGGAATATAATATACCAGGCTTCATAAATATGCAAAAGCACCAAATTCACATCCAATTCATGACAATCAAAATTTTAAAAATTTGGGTATAATTGGTATGTTGCGCTGTACTTTTTATAGTATTAATACTCTAATGGTGTATTTTTATCTATATTCACATCTCCTTTACTTTGCTTCAGTGTTTGGTTTTGAGAAGGCATTTCTGCACGTTTTGCGATATACAGTGTTAATTAATTTTTGACGTATACGAGAACTTAGGCGCATGGCCTTCGTCGAGGTCTCTTACAATTTACTGACGTCCCGAAATCACACGCCGTTCCCAGCGCCTAATCAGACGCCAGGCACCACGACGATTCTCTCCGTCTCTTCCACCGCATTGCCTTGGCTCTGGTCCACCCTACGCATCAGACTGATATGCCATGCAATTTCTGCCGTGTCGCCGATGCCTCCCCGCCTCACGACCACCAGCTTCGCTAGCGTCGGCGCGATAACACGCATTCGCGCCCATCTTCTCTCTTTCTTCTACGCTTCGCCTCTCTCTCGACGGTACCTCTAGTCATTCTCTCGTCGGCTATCAAGCTCTCCAAAATTACGTCTGGCTACTCCGTCCCCGTCGACCAACTCTCCGTCAAGTACCCTTTCCATGCTTCCCAATGAGGACCCTCCCGAGCCGTCATGTCGGATCTCTCTTCATCACCTTTCTCGCACCGATCGAGCACTGTTGACCAAACACATTGATAAGGATGAATACATATAGACGATTCGCCTTTCTCTTCCTCTTCCTCACGCAACCACTCCTTCCGTTTCTTCGAACTTCTCTCCCTTACTAATCCCCGATTCCTCCCGGTAGCCTTCGGTCACAATTACCTCGATCTCGAGCTCACGGGACGGAGATTATGGAGGTCAGTAGACGAGTCGTACTCGGTTCTCGACGTTCGACTCTGCAATCGTGGCCTGTAATTACCGGAGCATCACGCCCGCCGCGAGCTTCATTGGAAGCGCGAACCCGTATTTCCAGAAGGCGTCCTCCATAATCGACGATACCGTGTTAGTTCCAACGCCGATTTACCTTCTCTCGGTTTTAGTAATATTTACACTTCCGAGACAGAAATCGCCGACCAGGACTGAGGAGACGCAGGCTAGATGAGTTCTGGGTCTGGAATATCTCTCCTTATCTGAATCCGGGCATGTGCAAACCTTATATAGCCCGGAACCATAGAAATACTAGACGATTGATGGATTCCCGCAGATCGAATAATACACGCATAGGTTCTAATAGCCAGTTTCTGGATATTTCCGTGTATGTAAAAACCAGCTATACGGTTCCCCGAATAACTCGGGTTGGAGCAGTTGTACTCGTGAACCGATGCTCAGTCTCTACTTAATGTGGTTCGTCCTCATGACCGATAGGATCAGCAGTCTCTGCATGGGAGTCAGTTTACCGTCCGCAGGCAGGTTTCCTAGAATGCCACGAATAGTCCCGGATTTGGTCCAGGCTTATCGCATTAGTTTACCAATTGATAGATCATCAGCCTAGGCCTAGCGGCGGAGTCATTGGGTTGCAGATTTAATGCTGTCTCGGAGTGTGCACTATAGGTATCTTAGCCGTCGTATATGTTCCAAGGGTTTGTCGGTCAGGAGATCCGAAAGTGCGACGGTGTGTGTCGCGTAGTCTTACTGTTGGTGGACCCTAAGAATTTGCTCCGGTTACTACTCTAGTTGGGTCTTTTGCTGCCGTGTATAACCGCCAGTCCTTTCTCGGGTTTCTCCAGGATGAGGCAATACGACAGTTCTTGTGAACCAGCCCAGCGTAGGGTCTATGATTTATGAGAATGGCTGCAACGAGAGCGTATGGCCATAATGTAGACCGTATGTCGATGGTCTTCCGCCGAGGATATGCTCACGGCGGAAATATGAGCGAGGGAAGACTTGTGCATCGTAGGTTAGCCAGGGGTCTGAGGAGTCGTAAGTTCAGACATGCGCCAAGGACCTCTCTCATTAAGATATACGGTAGATTTCAAGGATAATTTTGAGAGAGTATTTCTATTGTCTATCAGTATTTCATTTATTTTTGTTATCTCACCTTACATGTCTGATTCCTCTGACTTCAATTCGGCGTTTTGGGCATTTGTTTTTTAACTTTTTTTTGGTTCTGCCGATGAACTCTTTTAAACGTTTTGGTGTTTTAGAATACTATGGTTTGTAAATGTAATTTTGTTGTATATTCCAAAGACTCTGTGGCTTTGGGTGAATTTTGTTATTAGTGAAGGGTATCGTATAATGGTCAGGGCTACAGAGTCATCGTGCTTCATTCAAAGAATGAGCAGAAGACGAGACAGCAACGAAAGTGGTGGAAAATTTTTAGTGGCAAGGGGAAGGAGCGAGAGGCTTGACGGATAGCACTCAGCGGGAACAGAGAAATGTGTAGAAGTTATGATGAGAGTTGATTCGGCGCTCATTTCTTCACGCCACATAATAATTATGGTTTTGAAATGATCAAGGAAATTATTAAACTATATCAAAATGTAGTAAACGGCTTTAAATTTTGTGCTAATTGGAGTGTCAGTCTAATCAAATCAGAGTTTCTTTCAAAGTTCACCGATATCATGACGATTTCTTATGTTGTATAACACATTGCCTAACTACTGAACACAATTCCTCATTATAGATGGATGACAGACAGATCCTATTAGGATGTGGACACAGCTTATGTTTTGTGATGGATTTATATTTTGTATCGATCAATGGTCATCAAGTTGTTATCTGTTAATGTGTCGGTTACTCAGACCTTAATTTACTAACAGTACCGATTATGAGCTTCGTCAGGCGGGTTCCAAGGGGTCTTCAATTGCTCTTTTTGAGTTCGATAGGGCCCTATGCCTTCGAGGATAATTTTTGTCTTTTATTACTCCTATAATCACATGGATACAAATGAACATCGACATTCGCTTCTTTGGTTTCGACTGGCCCATCTGCACTCAGAAAAAGAGAACTTTTTTTACACAGCCCTATTACATAGTCACCTGACATCCGACATTGTTGAGCGCTGCGAAGAAAAAAAAACTTGAGCTTTCATTCTCACTCTCACCACCTCTCTCCCCTCCTCCTTCCAAGAAGCTCATGAAGGCACCAGGGGACTTCCTTCGGTGTCTACGCAGGTTAGATGACTCCATATACACTCCTAGTATCTTAGCGCCCCATCTGCTTGCAGGGTATGATTGCAGAGAGAAGGAAAGATGAAACAGGTCTCTGGTAAGGTCAGAGAAGGTAGAGCATTGTGTAGCCAACAATGCTGGCCGTTGAGCACACCCAGCCGGGAAGTCAAGGCCATGCTGCACATTCTGTGGTCTGCGCATGAGGCAGACGGAGGAAGGGGCGCTTGGATTTCAGGTTTAGGTCGGTTTTCAACATTCTTGGACCGACGCAATCGACCAGCGCTGCGGCAGGTGTTTGGAGTGCACACGGTGGCGTGGATGCAAGATGTTAGCCAGAGCTATGTTTGCGGCTTGAAGCCTCGGCGGTGCCAAAAGGCTATGATCTATCCCGCTGGTGCCTTCTTATCCGGCCTTTTGTATTTACTAGACCCTCCGCGCAATGGTTCGCTTCGTGACCCAGAAGAGACATCCCAGGTGATGCCAAAACCCGCTCTAGAGGTAAGCCACCCTTTAGATCCGTCTCTATTCTTCACTGCTTCTGCAAATATGTTAGGTTGTATGTTTCAGTGGTGGTACACAGAGAGACACTACTTAACATATCGCATGCTATCTTTCGCACCGTCAGGGGTCCTTCCCGACAGCTCTAACCTGTTGCTACCTTGTACGCACAAATATTCTCGAACTGTTCGCTAACATCTCGTCCAGCGACGATGAGTAGGCATCATCTGAGCTGTATACGCTCTACTATATGTAGACAACAGCTTACTAGCAGCGAGCTCATAGAGGGAAGCGAGAGGAGCATTAGGAGGAGGGCATGTGGATTATGGTTAATAGGTTGATGCTGTGGTCCTGATTACTATGTGGCGGCATGTGGAACTCGGCCGTTTTACAGGCATACAATAACATCTACTTTCAGTTGTACTTATGATCCTAAAGACTCATCTCCAGGATTTTGCAGGCTGGAGGCTTTTGAGCACAGTTATTGAGATTGAATGGCGTTAAGAGAGAGTGTATCCATTTTTGGTTGTACTAGTTGCAGGCAGCGAGCTGATCAAAATCAATGGAAACCCTGATAGCGATTCCATGTGTCTGTTGGGTCGGCGTTGAACTCATCGGGAGCCACCTCTGTCGATGACTACGGAGGTGTATGTGCCGAGCTCGCGGAGTCTGGAACGTCATACATTTGTTGTCTTCAGAAGACGTGGACTGCTAGCATCAAGCTGAGCTGCGGAGCACATTGTATTAGGAGGCTGAGCTGAGGTCTGGAAACAACACGTGGACAGGTCGAGGGTAAGCTAGCTTCACATCGTGGAGCGGCTGTACGATTTGGTTCGTCGAATTGGATGCTCTGTGTTAGATGGATGATTAATGACCTAAGTAGGTCGGAAGTTGTTAGTACATGAATTACCGATAGTGTAGACATTGCCACAGTCAGGGATGCAAGAAGACTTGATCTTTGTACTTTGTAAAACTTGGGCACCTGCAAGGTGTGAAAGATTGCTAGGTCCGTTGTTTGTGGAATCCAGGGTTTTATATTAAGACGATTGATACTTGCATTGATTGCATCATTGTACTGGTCCATCGGATTAAAATTTTATTCTTATCTAAATACAGTGAATAGGGGATGATGTACTACGTCGTAAACTTGGATTTTGGCCGGAGAAATTTTAATAAATTAATTCATGCTTTTAATGATATGAACTTTCCATCACAATTTCCTCTCTCAGAGTCTCATCTTCACATTGTAAGCCAGAGCTCAAACAAAGGCCTCAGCACGACCTATCTCGTTCTCAGGTTTGGGTTACCCTTGGATCGATGACAAGAATCTAAACACTTTTGTTCTTCACGATAGAAATAATCCGGTCAAACATGTACTCCATATTGTCACCTCGTCACGCCTTGTTACTCGTAGCCAAGAAGAGAGTAGAAGAATATCAATCAGGAGCTTTCTAAAAGGGTAGACGCCAAGTAAACAAAAATTTAATTTTTTATGTCAGGAGACTCCAACAATTATAAAGCGGATCGTCCACATTATTTCATCAAGTGGAAGCCATCCGCTATACACCTTCGGTTACCCCAGCGGAAGTGCACAAACACACCAACTAATATTCGCTCGCATTTAGACGACCCTTCTCTCCTTCATCATTTCCCTTGGACTACTAAGAAAGTTACCACCTCTCCCACCACCGCTGCAGCAAAGGTATTTAGACAAAGCATAGGTAGAAGGCTCCTGCCTGCCTGAGACGATTATTTCATTTTGCATATATCTTGACAGTAGCTCCATTGGTGCACAGCACATAGTAGATACTGTCCATGGCAAAGCGATGAGCACAGATACCACACATAGAGCTTGGCCCAGAGTGTCCATAAGCACGTCCCAAACATCAGAATTGGCTCTATTCTCAAAGAGAATAGTTCTTTTAATGAACATCTATTAAGCCTCAAGGAAGAGCAAGATCAGACGCCCACTGACCCAATTAGATACCGACTTCTATACAAGCATATGCTCAGTCCGCATTCTAGGGTTGCCACAGACCATGAATCCTTTTATCATTGCTATTCGCCAATCCTGTCTCCTATCGGCCGACCTTAAGTACACCGAATAATCACCTGCCATAGCACCGAGCTAAGCTCGATATGATATTTACACTAGAGTGAAATAGTATGGTGAAGATGATTTGGGTCTTAATTGCCCATCAGCACAATCAAGTCACCTCATACTTGTTAAATAACTAAGCTTAAGAGCCTCTTCTGTATTCTCTCATTCTTTCCTCATAGGCACTATACGATTCATTGAGAGCGCACATAGAGAAACAATTTTCTCACTTAGCATAGCATAGTTCCTAAAGAATCGTCCTGTATATGCATGGCATACATTTTGTCACCGCGGAAACGTTATATTTTCTGATGTTATACACACACTTGCCGGCATACCACACATGTCTACCATGAGGCAACTTCCTCTCCAGTCATATAACATGACAAGTTAGATGGTTGTCAAAGGTCTCTGATAATTTGGCAATGGATATACATCGCTGACGCCAACAATTTCATTAACCACGATTAAGAGTCGAGGCAAGCCTCACATATCCAACATACAACATAGCAGTGTGATGCAATCAGTCTATCGGACTTATATCCTTCTACAAAATATCTACGTCTATCCTATATAACATTCAACAACGATCTACTTGAAGCTGTTTCGATCTATAGTACTCTGCTGCTAATGTTTCCCAATCATCGGGTGCAATTAATAGACCAACATCAAGTCTTTCTGGCCACTAGAGCATTCCTGAGACCTCTCTCAGTCATCTTTAAAAGAATTCCTGGTTCATGGATAAGCACCTACGATCAATGCGTAGAACAACTACATAGACGTCCGTATAGCAAAGCATCGGAGAGATGCTTGCTTAGCATATCCAATCATGACGCTATCTTCAACAACGAGATACCATATCAAAGTCCATAACAGGAAGTCATCCTCGTACCAGAGTTTCTGTTTAATGATCTGGGAATGGTCTGTTTTTTTGCAAGATAGAATGGAAGGACCATAAGAATTGGCAGAGCAGCTCTCAAAAACCTGGCATCATGGTCAGAGCCTAGTGTGAAACTCATCCCAGGCTCTCCCCAGAAAATGAAAGTTTTTCAGCAAGTTCGCAGACACTTTTTATTCAGTAATAAATCCAGGCCCTGAAAACTCATCCCTCCAGAATAATTAACCGTACCGTTAGTAAAACAGGCAAGAGAGCAGTCTGGCTTTTGTCATTTCTTTCACTCAAACGACCTTGGCGAGCGGATATGTCTCTCAACGACCTGCTGCATATAGCTTAAATGATATGCAAGTGAGGATCTGAATGGAGATGCTAGTAGTTGACGGTGGCTGCCGCGAAAATATAGATGATGTGGTCAGGATCGGATAGTGGGGATTTCTCTCTTCGTAGGCTGGGCGCACGTACTGGAATTCGATGAGAGGAGGCTCTGACAGACGACCAGTGCAGAGCCGGAACGACCGATGCCTCGTTGATCGATCGAATAGGAAAGCACACCGAGACACAGGTGTTGTACACTCTGGCAACAGTGCCATTCGCGATCAGACCCGGTCGGGTACCTGGCCTACCGCGCCAGCGACATGGTTGCATGCAGCTTCAGCTTTTGGAACCGTAATAGAGCGAAAGACAGCCTCTGCACCGAAGAAACAATTGAAGACAGCAGGTTTCAAGGAACCCGAAAATTAAAACTACAAACTTAACTACGCCCGTTGTAAAAAATTCTGATTTCTAGCTTAAGTTCAAGATTTAACGGCTCTGGCTTTCACTTAACGAACTAAGGCTTCTTTGGGAAGCTTTCTCACTGCTTTGTAAAGCGGTTTTTTTTTTATCACAAATATGTCCTAGGCGAAGGGTTCCGCACCTCCCGATCATGAGCCACCTCCCTACTCGATTCGATACCCGTTGTACCCAACGCTACAATAGCAGATGTGAAGTCATTGGTTCTATGAATCCACTCATTACGTAGCACGAAAAGGCGACGTCCAACCGCTCCGATGAGGAACACACCGATTTTGTATTAAAAAGCCTCTCGATTACGCGGTTTTTTCTCCTAGCTTCACGGCCGGTTCTTCGCAATGCTGCGCAGGATCCTAACTATCTTTTTGCTTAGTTCGGTTCTTCTTCTAATAGTAGACTCGAGGTTTATTGTGGATAGGGCACCACAAGCTACTGGATCGGAGCTCTAGGCCTGCACTATGAGCGTCAAGGTTCGACGGGTTCAACACCGATTGACACTGCGATCCGTCTCTTGGATTCGGTTTTTTAAAAACCCTTTGCAATCTATAGATTGATTCAATCGGGAATCATACTACAATATAGGAACATTGCCCTCTATTAGACAATTATTTAGTAGTTAAAGCTCATGCGGGCTCGCATTCTCAATATTTTGAGAGCTGATATCCTAATTTAAGCTTTAAATATGCTGTTTAGGCTTATACCTGCTGCATCTATATTGGCGGATCCTATTACTATTTTTTCATCACAGCCTTTGTTTGAACTACTTGTTACAAAAAAATTGGTTACTGGACATTTATTTGCTTTTCAAAAAAATAGGTACAGGGATCATGCGACATCCCAAAACAAAGCCTTGGAGCATTTCTCTAATATGCTAGATCATAAGGAAGCTTTTTTACTCTGTTAATCATATTGGCTGCCCATTATCTTGATACCTTCTTCTCACGTCACTAGTTAGTTTGTGCTCAGCTTCATTATATAGAAATAATTTTATATTGTATAAACAATGTTCTGAATTAAAAAAGCAGGTATCCCAAATGAAGGCCATTAGTCTTTACTGTCGTAAATGTGCTTGCTTTTCATACACTATTATACTGCTTCAGACCATCTTCGACGGGCTGTCTTGTAATGTGGCTCTCCCCAGCGCCTCATCTTTGGTAAATTTCTCGTTGGAACATTGAATGTTATATCTATTTGACAGGATAAATCATTAGCAGCTTATCAGATGATCGACTTGGAAAAGTGTGCGGCATTCAGCACATTATGGACGGTTGTGGCAGTGCTAAATCTGTGTCGTCGTGATCGAAATCTCAGCAATTCAATTCAGCTCTATATCCTCAGACGTAGGCGAAGGGAGGGAGCTACCTAGTCACAACAACCCCTCCCTTACATTTGCTGGTGCTGTTATCTATTCTTCTTGTAAGCAAATAGACTAGTTTCCAACTGTGTAAGCCTCTTGGGTCTCTCGAGAACAGTGTCCAAGGCTAGGTGGATGAGGGCTCGGTGATAGATAAATTTTGAATGCATTTCCTGCTTCATGTAAGGATTTCTTGTGGGCGGGCTAGAAATACGCGCGAATAGAAGTTATAATTCTAACTGCGTCTTATGTCTAGCCGTTGCAGGCTGTATCGACAATCCGGATATTCCAGGCCTCACACCACAGAGAACACAAATATTTTTTACGGTACACACCCAGGAAACCGACAAGGATAAAAAACCCCGACCGGGCCACTAGCCAGTATGAAAATGTATTCCACTAAATATTTGAGGCAGTTAGTATCACTATGGTCTGCTAGCTTTTCACATTGATACCAACCAGACCAGTTCTCAGGCTCTGTTACATAGCTTGTAGCGACGACGGGGACGGATCGCGAGCCGGACGGAAACAGCTTACCTTAACAAACACTCCGAACCCTGTGACGTTTTAGTTTGTTGCAAAAGTGTCCTTACATCGTCAACTCGACTGATCTTCTATTATCACTCACACCACTAGTACAGAGCTATATATTATGCATCATGTGTCACGGGTCTGAGACGGGCAATCTCTATATTCTCACCATTTACAATACCGGTAGACTCAAGGTGCGGTTTTGATGGACTTAACAATAGTGGAGAGCTAGTCACATATCGTCATATATTCAGTGTCCAGATAGAGGGTGGTACTTCAAGACTTTCGAGGAGATAGAGACACATCCTTACCTCATGGATTCTTCGGCGCTCACTTAGAGCCTGCGTTGACCTGCTCGGAACCGGTAGACAGAGTGACCTCACAGCTCCAGCAAGCAACCACGGACGACAACACTCTCAAGAATGACACCATAACTCATATCGAGGACCAGAGGCAAGCCAAGATCAGCAAATAGGGCTCACCGAACGATCACATAGATTCGAATCAGAGGAATTAGGTTCAAGTAACTTTAGGACATATATCAACCCAGACTCGCGAAGAAAGTCTACAGCACGGTAAAGTTGCGGCAAAAATTAGAATCATATCAAATCCGACCTAAGAAAACCGGACCGGAAAATAAGGGTTATTGCGAATATTCAAGTCCGAGGCAAAATCAAACCAGGAAAACCAGATCACACTTCGGCGAGCCAATGTAGTACAGAAACGAATAATTGACCTGAGAGAGAGAAAGGATCGGAAACTCAAAAGGGCAAGATCAATATGCATGAATAGAACAGATAGCCTTTAACATTTTATCCTTCATTCCCTTAATACCCTCTTCTCTCTCTGGCATCTTTACCGGGCTTTCCCAATCTCGAATCTCTACGTGCATTATTCCGGCACCTTAGCTCCTGCCAGAGCACCTGAGATATCGATGCGAGGAGGTACTTCATTTATAGTCTATCCCAGATTTCCTTGTTGGTAGCCGTTGCACGCTATAGGCAGGCTTGTAATAGGCCAGAATGATAATGGTGGCTTAAATAAGCACCAGAAAAGAATCAAATGCCGGATATCTACCGGAAAAAGGTGAAACTATCAAGAATTTCATAAGAAATTGAGAGGCGACAGTTTGTCAGATTCCAGACCACTACGTAAATCTCAATCAAAGGATTTGCCACTGGGGCTTTATGAATGCATCCTTTTTAGAAAATATGGCACACCTAATCCAGATAATGCAATTTGTTCAATTTCAGAAAGAAAATCGCGGCACAAATCCGCATCCTCAGACAAAAATCGGGGCCACAAAAAAGATAGGACAATTAACACAATTCCCTGCCAAAGAATACCAATTCCACAGAATATAGATAAACCATTCCAGAACTATTCACTGCATGCCGAGAATTTCAATTACAACAGAAAATGGTATCCTACGAAATTCGTTCGAATCAAAATACCGACAAAAATCGGAAAATACAAAATGTGCACTCGGCACGTCAACAATATACAGAAAGTTACGCGTAAAAATGAACCAATCAAAAGATACGGACAAAACATAACGAAAATGAAATCCGGACAGAAAATACGCCAAACTCGACGGTCCTGAAAATTGAGAAAGCGGAATGTGCCTTACCTTGCCGTACAACAAATCTGACCAGGTCTCCTCGACGAAAACGCTTCCGCACGTCCGATAATCATTTCTCCAAAAGTTCCTCGAGTTTTCATCCCCAAAGATATTTATTTTATAAATTTGAATTTTCTCTCTCTTCAAAACGACTTGAATCAAGCTTATATCTCAGATCGGCCCCAGCGATCCATCGTCCCAGGACCCGTCGACAAAATGGATCGTCCTGGACGTTCAGACTATTTCAAGCGATATTTTCTACAGTGCAATCGGCCTGGACGATTTCTCAATCGGCCCTGGACCATGTGTAAGAAAATCACTGGAGCAAACGGCAAATTTCTGGAGCAAATTACCTGATTCGTCCGGACGATCCAGATTGCGTCTGGGAACGATTCCTTGGAAGCAGATTTTGATATACACACAGGTATCAAGGCTTTGACCTGGACCCATTAACATAGTTCACAACCTTTTCAAAACAAACCAATATATCATAATCGCTTCCCAGGTCTTTAACTTTCTAAGCTAGCCAACATTAGTAGCCACTACCTAGCTAGAAAAATTACCATATTCATTCAAGTTACAGTCCATGCCCCTGAATGGACGACCTCTTGGCAACCCTAAATACTCCCATAAAGCCTTGGCCACATAAACACCCAAATATTGAATCTTTGATAAAGCCCACAACTAATAGTTTATAAATATCCCTTCCTCAGCCATTTGTTTCAAATTCATTAACCAAACCCCCCTAATTGACGAGGAATCAATGACTACCCTTCTTATATTTCATATCCTCTAAGTGGAAGACAAATATGCAATGAAAAGTTAATGGGGAACAGAAATTTATCCACCTGCTCCTTGAATCCACAATCCTTTTGCAAAAAGTTCAAGATCCTCTAAAAACTAACGCAATACAAAAGAATTTCCTTAAAAAGACCAAAACATTTTTAATCAAGACATATAAGCATATTAAGATCAAGAAAATTGTGGGGCACTCAAGTAGGTGAAGATAAAGTAGAGTCACTATTAATGGAATGATAATGTTCATTCAATCAGAATGCTATTATATCATTCTCAAATATTTTCTTGTTGATCATAACAAGATGATCTACAATCTAATGCCCTAAGTCAATTTGATGGGCGTAAATAGAGACCACCACTAACATAAACAAATGGAAAAATTAGCCCCGACTTTATTAAACCAAATTAAATTTAATTATCTAGAAAACTACAAACTTTAAAATATGAGTCAATTTAGTTGTAAGCATTTCATAAATAGGGATTTATGGATTAACAAGAATTAGAAATAGTAAAAAACATAATAAATTTATCATTTTTATATTATTTAATAATGTCATAAAATAAAAGAAATACCACTCTATCAAAAGTGCTTTTATTTGCATAAGATATTTAATAAAGGTGGGGAATATATTTATAATTTCAGTGAGAATTATGAGAACATGATTTAGTACTTAGCACCCTAAAAATGAAATAAAGATGTTTTATCGACTATTAGTAAAACAAAGTTAGAAGAGGCCTAAGAAAATAAAGTGGTAAAAATATTTTTGGAGCTGATGTTCATAGAGGGGTGAAAATGCTTAGAATAAGAATCCTTAGCTTCTACTTTTTAATATTTTTAAAGACTAAAAAAGGAAAATGCCAGAAGAGTGAAAGAATAAGTTGGATCTTTTTAAGAATAGGTATAAACATTTTATCAATTAATAAAGATAAGTTAATATCATACTTAAATATGGGAAGAGAATAGGAGCATAGGTGCGGCGTGACACTAACGTTTTCAAAATCAAGTTTGGGATTGTTAAGGATGAATGCATTGGGCTTGTTGTGTGAAGAAAAGCCCTTCCAAACTTAAAGAAATTCTTAGTGGTAGTGAGACC
>NW_021319869.1:10716-13942 GCF_001605985.2 Dendrobium catenatum | reverse complement strand
GTTTCCATCAAAATATATATCATAGCAACAACAAAAATTTGCCTTCCCAAAAGCTTTATTATAATTAATTAAACTCAGAAGTTCGTTCATGATCAACCATCTAAAAATCTTCCTTTCAAGACTTGTAATCCAACTGATCATAGCTTCCCTTTTTAAAACTAGTATAACAAAGCACCAGGGAAATTTTTTTCTATACAATTGTACAGCACTACAGCATTAAATATCAAAGCGATGCGGCACTTCAAATCCTGGCGTTGTCAGGCAGATTTGAGACATAGAGTTGAGCGCTGCGGCAATTCAAATCTGACGCCGCGGTGTTGTGATACGTGTTAACAATTTTCTTTCTCATTTTTTATTAAGGGTTGCATCTCTTAGCAGTTTTATGTGAGTTTCTATTTGTTTGTTCTTATGTTAGAACAATACAATGGTGTGGAGAGACAAAGAGAGAGTATGAGAGTGAGAGAGAATAAAGATTTGTACTTTTCTCTCAAATTTTCATTGTGTATTTCTTGGAACTTTTATTCGGTCCGGTGAACGTACGTTCCTCTACGTTCGGCCACCAATGTATTAACGCCACGTAGCATGAAGAAAAGACGCTGACCCGACCCGCTGTTTTTTGGGTTCTCGCACGTCCATTTTTTAAAATTCTTGACGAGCCAAACAACATCCCATCACCTTTTGGATATATTTCAAATAGCTAGCAATACGAGCAAATAACGAGTTGTACCTAAGTTTTTTCTAGCATCCGAGCTAAATACCTAGCAATACCTGAGCAAAATCACTAGCAATACCGAGCCAATCCTGAGCAAATAGCTGAGTTGTACCGAGTTCGTATGAGTTGTAAACTGAGTGACTGAGTTTTCTAGCAATACCGACAAATACCTAACAATACCGGAGCAAATCCCTAAGAATGACCGAGCAAATCCTGAGCAAATATTGAGTTGTACCGAGTATGTAACTGAGTTTTTTCTAGCAATACCGATCAAATACCTAGCAAATACGAGCAAATCCTACAATACCGACGCAATCCTGAGCAATACTGAGTTGTACCGAGTTTAACTGATTTTTTCTAGCAATAGCGATCAATAGCCTAGCAATACCGAGCAAATCCTAGCAATACCTAAGCAATCCTAAGCAAATACTGAGTTGTTACCAAGTTTGTACGAGTTTTTTCTAGCAATACCCGAGCAAAATACTAACACGTACCGAGCAAATCTCTAGCAATACGAGCAAATCCTGAGCAAATCCAAGTTGTCCCGAGTGTAAAAAACTCGTAACAGGCTGCGGTTATTTGCATGGTTTTGGGTCTTCACAGAGCGGGTATTTCTCGTTTTTTTGCAAATGCAATACCGAGCAAATTACCGGATAATACGAGAGTAAATCGGAAACATAGCATTCCCTGGTTTCCGCTATCGGGTCGAAGTCGTTGGGTCGCCGGTAAAGAGTAAGAGCACGCTCGCGACATGTTATTTGCGCGGCCGAACGTGAGCTCTACGTCAGGTCAGAGGAACGTAATAATTCTTCGTATGTCTTGTGTGGTTGTGGCCGTAAAATTTTTCTTGAATTCGATGTTTTTTCCAGCCATTAATTCTAGTGTCTTATATTTGTCATTGCATTTTCTCTTTTTCTTTATTATGTTGTGTAGTTTACTTCCGCTAACAAAAGTCTTATATTCCTGCAAAATTAAAAGTTGCGAGCCAACACATACACAAGCTCATTTAGCGACTGATATACAAATATTTATTTTCTTTGTATGATTGGCAATAATATTACCATTTTAAAGCTTTTTTTTTTGTAAAATAAAGAAATATACTATCATTTTCTTTTTGCATCTAGAAGATAAAATAATTGCAACTAGAACAAAAATAATAAACTTTGATATCTTTGCATTTTGAATCAGTGAAGGAACTTCTAGTTACAAATACTTATAAATCGATGCTTATATCATATATCTTTTCAAAATATATTATTTCTAACTAATATAATATTAAGATATGACTATAATAAATATTACTACCTTCAAGAAACTCTAACTAAACTCCGACCGATAAGAGACACTGCTGTTAATTAATATTTTTTATAATATAAAATTTCATACAAAATACATTATATAGGTAGCCAATAAATAATTCATCATAGTTTCTAATGTAACTCTCTGACATTTTTTTACTAATTCATAGTATCAATATTCATTTGACATTGAAATACATTTTCTAAATCTAGCGCACTCACTATTTCAAGTAACCAAAGCAAATAGAGAACTGCATTCATTCATGTACATAGAATCTCACATATTTTTAAAAAATAGAAAGTAGATCAAAATTTGTATTGTTCTATTATTTCGTCTAACCTCAGGCGCATCACATTAGCATCGTAGTTCCTTTCTAGGCTATAGTCGATATAGACTCGGGATCTGTTTTGGTATGATTGTAATTTCACATAAAGTGGATGGAAAAATTGGTACACGAAAAAGCAACTTTTTTAAAGCTGCTATAGAAACTATGTTAATGAAGTATACACTGATATTGTTATTTCATATAGTGAAATAATATAATCAACCTTTAAAATTATGATTGCAATATAAAAATTAAAGGGTGTACAATTTTGGGTCACGGGTCGGGTTTATAGTCAAACCGAACTGACCCGGCTCAAACGGGTTCGACCCTAACCGCCGGGTAGTAAAAAGATATAACGGGATGAAAATCTCGAACCCTGGATCCCGACCCGGGGTCAGTGTTGTTTTGAGACGCCGACCCGACACGGCACGAAACCGTGAGCGGGCGTGCGGCGAGCATGGCGACGGCAAGGTGCACGTGGCACACAGCGTACTGCTGGGTGCGCTCATGCACCGGTGAGATCCGCGGGCTGGGCGGCGCCGGGGTGCCGACGCTGGCAGGCGCGGTAGCGTGCGCAGCTAGTGGGCGGTGCGTCGGGCACAAGCGGGGCAGCGCGGGACAAATTCAATTATAAATGAGTCTTGTTGCAGGTTGACCCATCCACCCGTCATGATCAACCCAGAACCCGACCCGTTTTTGATAAGTCGGGTCAGGTCCAACTCGGCTTTTCTCAAAGTCGGGTTCCGGTTCGATTTTCGTGTCATTCAAATATTGACCCCTATAAAAAATACAGATAGTTGAAAATTTGTCTGAACATTAGCCTCAATTGGAGGAAAAAATTATTACGTGCAAGTCATCAAACCGTTCGGGCGCCAATCAGATGCATCACT
>NW_021319869.1:0-3291 GCF_001605985.2 Dendrobium catenatum | reverse complement strand
AGCTGTGCTTGAACCCTTGCTAGGGTTTGCATGTTGTGCAATGTGTTTATAGTCTGGCGCTTGACTGCCCTTCGGTTGGCCATTAGCTTCAACCTCACCAATCCTCTCAAAGCTCCTGTTCCTCTTCTCACCTTCAATAACGCAATACACAATGAAGATAATGATATCATTCTATTATTAAAAATTTTACTTCTTTGTAGGTAGATACACATTTTAAAAAATATTAAAAATCATTACTTTCTATTAATTAATTGGATGTAATTCATAATTTTTCTAAGAACATCTCCAACCATTCGGCAAACAGCCGAATGGAGGCCCTCAAACTTAGCAACTGAACGTCATTTCTTCCGCTATTTGATGACAGTTGAACAGTGCAACGTCAATATTGACTCGCACTGTTCACTTGCGCCATTTCTTTCTCTACTGAACTCGTCTGAGAAAGGCGCGAAAGAAAAGAGCGATGATTTGGGGGCAAAATGACGTTCCACTGGAGATGAATCACGGCAGTTTTTGATTTTACTGCATTTTGCAGTGAAAAATGAGAATTTCGGTTGGAGATGCCTGAGAAGATTGTGTTTTTATATCCACAAATCCGATCTGAAATAAATTCAATACCAAATAGCCTCTAAAGGCAGCCTGAATCTTGATTGCTGCAACCTCCTTTCTTGGTCTTTCATGGAAGGCTCTTAATGATGTGGTTAATCTGGCCATCTCCGCCGCCGCCCGAGCTGCCGCCATGGCCGCCTCGGCCGCCGCGGCGGTGGCCATTGCCACTGAATAAGCGCGTTGGCTTTGCCCATTCTTTGAATCTTCAAGAGGATCTACAAAGTTCTTTGAATGCTTTGATTTGCGCAATTTCTTATCTGGTTTCTAAGGAAATTAAGGCCAAAATGTCATTTTGATTGAATTTCATATGAGAATAAATGATAATAAATAGAAGATGTCTTTCTAACCTCGAAGGTATGGTTCTCCGTAGATTCAGAACTGAAGATTTTTTTGACTGCAGAAATCCATTTCTTCCCCATCTCCGTGATGACAAATGCACGGTGAAAAACAGAAGACGGAAAAGATCAGAAAATTACAATAAAATTTTGATTTTGAATGTTTTTTTTCATTGGAGATATAAGTATATAACATTATTTAGATATTATGTTATTCATTAAATAGTTTTGAAAACAATATTTTTGTCTGCAAATCTTATGGGATAATAAAGGGTAAAAAATTGGAAATTTAAAAAATTACAGTAACAAAAGACCGTAATATCAAATAATTCAAAGGGAGAAATAGAAATCTCTATGACAAGAACCGTTTCTCTAATCTCTCATGATCAAGAAAAGGAGGAAAAGAATCATTTTGTTTATCTTCACATATTGCTGAAGAGCAGTCTGCACAGAGAAGGGATATAAGAAGAATTTTTCATAATTTACTGCAAATTAAATTTTACAATTTTAAACCAAAAAATTTCAAGGGAGAAAGAGAAATATCTATGAAAGATATTTCACATAGGAGATACGAGAAATCTCTTTAAATTAAATGAGAGTTTTCGCTCACGAATCAGAGAAGGCAAAGAAGTCGTAAAGGAACAGTCTTTTTTTCTTTTATGCAGACCACAAACAGATGACGTAAAAATTCAGAAAATTTTAACAGGCTACAGTGAATTAAATTTTTGATGATTTAAATCAAAATATACAGATTAAAAAAAAAAATAAGCTCTGTGACTTTTTTTTTTTTTTTTGAACGGAGGAAGAAAAACAAATTTCAATTACAACGTACCTGGAGATGAAAAAGTCCCCTTTTTTATTGTCTATAAGAAGAAGAGGAAAAACAGATCAAAACTAAAATTTGGGAGAAGAAAACTCTGTCGCCATGAGGAACCAGAAGAACAGAGGAGGGCTGTTCCTCCTCCTGGTGGGTCCCACTAAGGTGGGAGTAGGACCCACGCAGAGGGAAAGGATGAAAAATTGAAATCTCACAGAAACAAACCGAGCTGTTTCCTTCCACAAATAAGAAGTGTCCCCTCTGTTTTGCTCATCCCCTGTTCTTCTACTCTTGATTTAGTGGGCATTGTTGAATTGGACAAATTAAAAAAAAATACAAAAATAAGAATTTAATTTTATTTTCTAATTTTAGTTAGCATCCAATTATAGTAAAATTGATAAGAAAAAATAATTCATGACTTGTTAGATTTCCTCTCTGGCTTCCTAATTTCTAGCTAACTAACATCTAGAGACAGTTTAATCAAGTAGAATTACTTCTATTTTAGTACATTTTTCTCTTTTGAAGTATGGGGTTTTAACTATATATTTTTTATATTTTTTATATTTCTTATATTGTCGCGTTTAATGCAATAAATAAATATTTAAAAAAATAATAGTTTTCATAAAATATATGCATGAAAAAACAGTTTTATATTAATTTCTATTAAGTTGAACTTTGATGTTTATCTCTTCAAAATTTTAGGAAAAACAAAACCAACGAAAATTTTTCTTGTTTGCATTAGTTTAAGCTTCGTTTGTACTGGCTTTTGAGCATTGATTTTTCTTTCCTCTTTGAGAAAATTTTGTCCTATAAAATTGTTAGTCTGCATGGAATATGATTGTGTTGATCAATCGGTTTATATTGTTGACATGAACATCAACTCAATTTGTTGTGCTCTCTTGTGGGTGCAGGGAGCACTCTCCCTGCTTGGGTGTGGGTGCAACTAAATTTTTTTTTCGTGCAACGTCCATGCGTTGTGTGCCTGAGCGCCCTGACACTGTATAGTTTTATGTGAGCAAAAGCAAAGAGCAGTGTGTTGCAGATATCAAGATATAACGTTGCCACACTATCTCACAAACTGGAGACAGAGCCTTGAGCACCGCGATGTTCCAAACTAGCACTGCAACATTGCGAGACCGGCTAAACAACTTTTCTTTCTCCATTTTCTTAAGGGTGGCATATTTTGGTGGTATGGATTGTATATCTTTATTTATTCTTGTGTAAGAAAGATGCAAGAGAGAAGAAAAGGAACAATAGATCAGAACTAAAATTTGGGAGAAGAAAACTCTGTCACCATGAGGAACCAGAAGAACAGAGGAGGGCTGTTCCTTCTCCAGGTGGGTCCCACTAAGGTGAGAGTGGGACCCACAAAAAGGGAAATGATGAAAAATTGAAATATCACTGAAACAAACCAAGTTGTTTCATTCCCCAAATAAGAAGCATCCCCTCTATTTTGCTCATCTCCTGTTCTTCTACTCTTGATTTGGCCGGCATTATTGAACTGGACATATTAAAAAAAATACAAAAATAAGA
>NW_021319868.1:56227-61391 GCF_001605985.2 Dendrobium catenatum | reverse complement strand
ATTTTGATGATGACAAACACTTTGATTCTCTTTGGACTGCCCTAGTTATTCTAACTTATTCAGAATCGAAGATCGACGAACAACGAAGCAGTTCAGGATGGCGTAGTTAGGGTTGAGTCAGTACTGTACTTCATTTTTTCTCTTCTTGAGTTATAGTAATGTCAAAGAGACTCTTCAAGTTAACTACACAACAATCTTGAGAGACTTAAGGAATTTCTTGTTTTTACTACACATCAGAATTCTATCGGATTCTTTAATTAGAGCGTCCTATTACAGGATCGTCCTGGACGTATACGTGGATCGGCAAGGATTATAACTCAAATAGAAAGAAGTTTCCGCCATAAACAATTAAGTATTATGAATTTTGGTAATCGAGCCAGGACGACTGGATCAGCCTGGTGATATTCACCAATTATTGCCTTTAATTAATCAGAAAATAAGGATAATAAGGATGATGATACGTCCATTCATCCTGGAACGGATCGAGGGATCAACTAGAGGAGATCTATTCAAAATCTTAGTTACTTCTGGACAATAAATATCGGGCAGCTTTGAACATCAGGGTGATTGCTCAGGACGATTTCCTCTAATTTGAATGTCATCCGGCGATCATAGAGATCGACCTGGCAATCAAGCCTTTGAAATCATCAGTTTGTATTGTCAGGGCGATGGATTGGTGATCTTTGAAGATTGTTACCTGATTCCCATTCCATATCGGCCTGTACGATGATTGTAGGCAACTGCAATTAATGAGCTTTTTTCCCCCTTTTTTTCTTGTTTGGAGCTTCTTCTATTTAAGAGCTCTTATTCAATGTTGACATCTATTTTGCTGCTGCGCTTAACCTAACGACCTTGAGAGAGGAAAGAGGAGAGGGAGAGAGAGAGATCTTGTGAGGGGGGCTTGCGAGGGGTTCACAAGGGGGTTGCTCCAAGGATCCTTTGCTCTTTTCATTAGGTTTCTCATCGGAAGGCGTCGGGTAGATGTAAGGATATCAACATATGATTGTGTTTCTTTGCCAGCTTTAGGAGATCAACAAAGGAGATAGTCTCTGCCTTTTGGGGGTGGCAAAACGGGGTTCTTGTAAAGGCCTTCTCACGCCTAGCGTGGGGATAAGAAGTCACGATTGTAGTGCAACTACTCAGAGGGCACCGCGGGGGAGTGGCGTTTGTCGAGTGACTGAACTCTGTGTTCTTTTTCTTGGCTTCTGCACTTTAATTTCCGCTTTTTTGTTGGTGTGATTTTGGTTATGTAGATTTTTACTTCTTTGTGAAAAGAAAATTTTTAAAATACCATTTTCACCCCCTCTTGTTAGCTTGGGCCTAGATTCTATAGGGTTAACATCCCTAACAACTTTCAAGTGGTATCAGAGCGATTCATAAAAAATTAGTTTGAAAACTTTATTGAATTTTTGATCCATGGCTAACGCTGGGAATCATAACACTACGGCATGGATTATAATTACCCGACCTCCCCTGTTCGATAACTACCGTTATTGATTTCTGAAAACTCGCATTTCAACATTTTTACAATCTACTGATTTACCGCATGTGGATGCTTATCAAAGGGAAGGTTATCTCTCACCTTCTCGTGAAATTAATGTGTGTTTAAAAACTGAAGGTTGCTTTTATTTGAATGAACTTTCGAATGAAAGAGATTTAGCCCAATTAATGCAATATTTGAACGTATGTTTTTCTGTGCTTTAATCTGGGATTAATATGCGTGTCTCCACTTGCAAAACGGGTAAAGGGAAAAATTTGGATAAATTATGTATCACTTATGATGCACATAATGAAGTTAAACAAATCTCGTTTGAACATTCTCTTGCATGACTACAAACTTTTTCGTATGAAACCTCATGGATCATTTCTTACATGTTATACTAGGTTTACTCAGATTGTTTAACTCATTGCATGCCTTAGGAAGAGAACTTTCAAATTTTTAATAAAGTAAACAAAATTTTGATAATGCTTCCTTCATCTTTTGATGCTAAAATCATTGGCAATTCATGAATCTAAGGATTTGAACACTATATTCTATTGATAACTTACTTGGCTCACTCATTGCTTACGAGCAAGGGTGAAATCAAAGAAAACTTGATGTAGGGAGAAAAAGAAGGAGAAACAGTTGCACATGAAGGTGCACCCAAATCTGACTCCGATTTCTTCCGGGTCTGAGAGCGATGAAGTTGCCTTCAATCACAGGCAATTTCAAAATCTTTTCTAAGGAGAAGCAAAGCTCATGGGAAAAGGTAGGATCATAAACATTCTAAAAGGTTTCTTGATAGCGCTTTGTTATGATGCAGAACATATGACACGTGATGACTGATTGCCTACCTTAAAGATCACTCAAGTAAGGAAAGGATGAGAGGCAACCTAAGCTAAGGGAGGACCAGATCAGAGTTCACAAAAGCTTTTGGGGATTCTGCATCGACTCATCAGAGAAGGAACCAGAATGATAAGACATCAAATTGTGCTTGATGGCGACGATATCTGATCAAGAAGAGGAGTTATAAACTTTCCTTCGACAATCCTTGAGCTTTCAGAAAGATTCATGCATCATATAGGAATTAAAGAAACACATGCTAGCTTGAAATTAGAATCTTGAATCTACAAAAAGGCATGAAATTTTGACTAAGACCATCAAAGATTATTCAAATCATATGAGCTTTACTTGATGAATTTGATGAGTTAAATTAAAAAATTATTGTGAATTAGTTGAAAAATCATGATGCATTAAAAGTTTCCACAACAACACTTAATCTGACTTTGAGAGTTCTAAGAGATGAAAAATTTGAGGATGAAAATGAGGTCTTAAAGAGCACTAATTAAAGATTCAAAATGAACAGATAACATGTAAGAAAATAAGGATAAGCAACTGACTTTGATCTTGTCAACCATAGGAGAGGCTTATAACTCAACCACTTAAGAAATCCTTTTCCCTGGGGTTAGATGGTTTTCATGTGGCTGTAGGACCATCTCACCTCTTCATAGTCACCATAGTACGACATTTAGTATGGGACCTAAGGTGCATGTTGACAACATCATACCACACATGCATTGCATTCTACTCTTCATAAGTTTTCCTAATTCTAAATTTGTAATTTTGCTAGGAGGGCTCTCAAAAAGGCCTCGTGAGAGTAGTGGTCCTGGACAGTGGATGCTGCTCGCACATAGCTGGTGATCCAAACAAGTTTTGTTTATTACTAGGTCTAGGACTGGAGGGCAAGGTTACTCTTGGACGACAACACCCCAAGAAGGTGGTAGGTGAAGTATAATTGGTAATTCCAAAAACCTTATGATTAAAAATTGTTTTGCTATGTAGATGGATTGAAGCTAAATACTACTCGAGCATTAGTAACTCTTTACAAAGGCTCATGTGTATTCTTGCAAATTTCATGCATTGTAAGTTAAGATAACAACACTATTTTTGCAGGAAAAGAGGATCAAACAACGTCTACATGCTTGATTTAATTAATATTGAATTCGCTGGTTCTCATTTTGATTAAAATAGGATTGTGATTTCATGGTTGGGCACCTGAGCTTTGATGCACCCAGTAGAAAACCTTAGGAAGTGAGCCCAGTAAAAGACCTAGAATTAGAGGTGTCCCAAACTCAAATTCAAAGACCACCTTTGTGATGTCTTGTCAACTTAGAAAGGAGGTTGCCACTCCACCTTCACACACCAGTTCAAGATCATTAACACCTCTAGACCTTTTAGAGGGTCCTTCACAATGGATTTTTGGACCCATTAGCACGTCAGCGTGGGAGGGAAATGTCTATGGATGGAATGTTGATGACTACTCGAGGTTCACTTGACTAGATTTTTCCATAAAATGTCTTTTGAGAGTTTAAAAACTTTTTATCTTGGATTCGAAAAAGCCTAGGTTGTGAGAATTGTCAATCCATAGTCGATATGGGGAGAGTTTTGAGAACTGAAAGATTTGGTGATTTTTGTGAGACAAGGGGATTAGCCACAACCTTCTCAGCTCTAAGACCCGCTCAGCAGAACGGGGTAGCTGAAAGGAAGAACCAGACCTTGGTGGGAGCTGCTAGAGCCATGCTTGTGAGTATTCACTTCCAAAATAGCCTCTTATGGCTGAACGATAACAAGATTGTTATGTGTTGAATAGGTGAATGTTAGAGCAAATTAGAAAATACACCCTATGAGATCTCATCAAAACATAAGTCATGAAAATAGATTTGCAACAACAATGTGATCCCTTCCCTTGGAAAGGAATCAATCTCTTTTCAATAATATGAGAATGAGTTACCATAATGTTATTCAAAAAGTGAAGGATAAGGTGTTAGCTCTTCTGACTGTTAAGATGATTTATTTTAAGAATTTTGATAACTGTTACTTTGCTGGTATTCCTTTAGGGTTAAATTTAGATGGTATTCCCTCTATTTCTAATATTATATACTGGAAAAAACCTCCAATTAATTTCTTTAAGTTGAATGTTGATGGCACTAATACAGATTTATTTAGTGGTTGTGGTGGGGTTATTATAGACAGTAATGGTGGCGTCATTATTGCTTTTGTGGGTCCTATTCATGGTAACTTTTCTACTGTTATCTCCAAGGCCATTCTTTATGGTATTCAGTTGTGCATCCCTCTTAACCTTAATAATTTATACATTGAAGTGAATTCTGAGTATAATTTTAATTCTTTTTCAAGCTGATGAAGAGATGAGTTGCAACCCGAATCTCTTCTATATTGTTAGAGAAATTAAAAACCTGATGCTTTTTTTGAACTATTCATTTCACCATATTAGCAAGGATGGTAATGCCTGTGCTTCTTGGATAGCAATGTGGGGTTGTTGCCTTAATGGTTTTTCTAATGTAATTTGGTTCATTAGCCCTGCTCCTCTTCATGGTTTGCTCAACCTTGATGCTTCTTGTGTTCCTTATGTTAGATCTTAATTCTTTTATTTTTGAATTATTGTTCAGGTTTGATCTTTTCTATTGGGCTGCCTTTTACTAGGTCTTGTTTTACTCCCGGGTTTTTTTGTTCTCTCTTGCTGGAGTTCTAGGTCTTGTATTGTGTTTGTATAACTCCCGAATCATTGTTTATGTTGGTTGGATAATTGGAGATGTGGAGGCACTTTTGCATCTTCATTTTGAGTTCTGGATGTGCTGTTATAATTATTGTTGGAGGATTAATTAC
>NW_021319868.1:40475-49277 GCF_001605985.2 Dendrobium catenatum | reverse complement strand
TGGGTTCTGGACTTTACTTCTTTGTGAAAAGAAAATTTTTAAAATACCAACTCACCCCCCTCTTGGTTAGCTTGGGCAAGTTCTATGGAGCTTAACATCCCTAATGAACTTTCACCAATGTTAAAGATATAGTTTCTGATGCCCCACAATTTTCTGTTATGAATAATATTTCAACTATATTACTCAGATTATAATCTACAACAGTTGAAATCATAAAAGATTGTCCACTATAAAGAGTCATTCTTAGCAATTATCATAATATCTGATCTATGAGAATGCCAGTCATACTGTGAGTTGGAGCCATACACCATAATGAGGAGAGCAAGTGGGTTAGAATCGAAAGAAAGGTGCCATGAATAAGTTGACTTATAGCTAAAGATGGAACAAAAGAAATATTATCAATATCCCACTTAAGCCAAATTCTACTAGAGATATGCAAATTTGGACCCAAGTCCTATGAGTTTGATGATAACTAACATTATTGAATTCCTTACTAAGTTATCTCTTGTTAACTACTATTATTGCATATATGCTTTTTCCTATACATTAAAATTTCAAGTCCACCGTACACTTAAAAGTTTGATCAGCTTGAGATTGGGTAGACTAGGGTTATGTACGTCATAAAATATATGTATTTTCAATTCTTATGTATCTTTACTTTTCTTGAGTCAAATCATGTATCTGGTGGATACTAAGCTTGGAAACCATACACACCCAAGGAAGTGAGTTAGTGATATTATCAGAAGTTGAATTTCTTGAACTAATTATATTGTACAATCCAAATCATATTATAAGATCAGCTAATCAAAAAATCATTAAAATGGCTTATTATGATAATTAATGCAAGATGAACTAATCATACTATACGATGAATATCATACATGATGATCAGTTGAAATTAAGATCCTAGCCGCCAATCATAATTTAAGCAATGTTTTGAAATTCAAATTTTATAGTCCTCATGCCATATGATATGTATCATATTATATGATGTCATTAAATCTTTCCTAAATTAGTCCTATAATTAGGGAATAATTTTATATTAATAATCTAATCAAATCATACATGATAATTTAACCAATCATATTATACAACCTAATTCCTGCATGGGACAATAATTTATTATCGCCAAGAAATCAAGATTATAATCCAAGTAATTTGAACTAGCCTAACTGGTGATGCTTTTAATTTTCCTAATCAATCAACATAAAATTTTGAACTACTCGTACAACATCTAGCTCTTCATATAGTACTAACATGAGTACTTTGGATTAATTGAACAAGTGATCTAATATTATATTGTTTGGTTAGAGTTGCTAGAATTGAATTTAGGGCTTTTTTTAGGCTTTTCATTTAATCTCTCTCAAGTGACTTATTTCAAGTATTTGGTTGTTAAGTGTTCTTCATAAGGAGATTTGAGAAGAAGATCTAGGAGAGCTTTGTGAAGAAGAGGGAGAGCATATGTAGGATGGAGAAGTACTGCGAGGGGTTCACATGGTTGCTCCAAGAAAGTGTCTTGCCTTGTTCCTCCAAGTGTTGTCTAGGTTTCTTGGGTAGCTTTGGGGTGAAAATCTTCAGCTCAAGGATGTGGTACTCTTCCATCACTATGTGGGTTAGAAGGGAGTTTGTGGTTCTCTATCTTCTCTAGGATGGAGAAGAAGGAGCTTGAGGTTCTGCTGCCATCACCAGGATTGGTAACAAAGAATTTGGCTCTTCACCGCATCCAGATTGGTGGAAATGATTTATGTAAGGACTTCTCCACCTTATTGTGGGGGAAAAAGGAGAGACACTATACTGATAGTGTAATACTCAAAGAGGACTCCGATGAGTGGACGTAGGTCATTATTTGAACGAACCACTATAAATCTCTGGTGTGTTTGTTCTCATTTTTATTCTCATAATTTTACTTTTTTGCATTTTAATTATATTCTAATTAGTTCATGAAAATTGTACTCAATGCTTTGTTCTACTAATTAGAAATCATCATCATTTCTTAGATGTCTTTGTAAATTCATTGGCTTCCACACTAAGTGATAATTGGTACTTATTTTTTAAATATTTAAAAATCCAAAATTATTATCTTTATTTTTAAATCAAGCAATTAGTTTTGAAATTCACCAATTCACCCCCCTCTTGGTGTTCTTAGGGATGAGTTGACTTAGGATTAACATCCTTATTAAACTTTAAAATTGAAATTATTCGAAGAGGCTTCATTTGTAAACTCCAAGTAAGTAGTAGTGAACCACACGTCTGAAAGTAGGGGAGTATTGATTTACAGGAGCATGTTGGCTTCCAAATTGCAAGAAATTTTTAGCTTGTTAGATCAAATAAGATCCTTACATTGTAAGACTCTACTAGGGCTATTGAATCAAAGAACATTCTATGATCCAATGATAGGTAAATTCATATGTGTTTTTTTTTTTCCAGGTGGCAAATTTATTGCCATTTTTTGGATCATGTATGCTTGGGACCAACAGAAGAGTTGGAAGGTCCTTGGATTGGAGCATTTCCTTTGGAGGGCCAGACATAGCATATTGTTGCATAATAATTTTTGGGGGAGGGATATTATTAGAGGAAGGTTGGGTCTCCTTTGAGCAAAGAGCATGAAATTTTCTATTTGTGATAATAACTTTAGAAGTGATGGGAGAAGGTTGCATTAGGGAAGAATGAGAAAGAGCAAGAGCATCCACCATAAAATCAAAGGAGCTAATGGGTGTTCAGATCAAGAGTTAAGATTTGGGAGGGGATTATTTACTACCTGATAGGAAGGGGAGGTGTCTTGAGGGTACGAATTAAAAAAGAGTTTGAGATTAGGGGAGGTGGTGGTAGAGTTTAGATTGGGGTTAGGAGAGGAAATGGTTTTAGTTGAAATTTCCATGTTATAGGATACTGATTTGAGGATGTTTAATATAGGAATACTTGAAATTGGAGGAGTAGGTTTGGAAAAGAAGCTTAAGGAGCTTTGAATGTGGGTTGCAAATCTTTCTTCTTTCTCTTGCAGGCCATGTAGTTGTGCTTTTGGGGGGGAATTGAAGGAAAAAATGGAAGGGGGTGAATGAAGGAGCCTCATCCAAAGTATGGAATAGGTTTCCAGTCATAGGAAACCTTCAATGGGATAGTTTTTCTAGTGATCAAGATAGGTATTCTTTACGTAATTGAGCTCCATTTTTAACATGAGTCTATACACTAGCAAAATTAAGAAGAGCTCTTTATGTTGTGAGGGCATCTTTAGTTTTTGTTGTTCACAACAATTGGTCCAAAATAAGCAAAATATTATTATCATAGATTTGCAAGCAGATAATATATAGGAATTAAAATGCAAAAAGTTAAAGTGCCAAAAAGATGAAACAAGCACACCAAAAATTTTGTAGTGGTTTGGTCAACCTTGATCTACATCCACTCCGTGGAGTCCTCCTCTTTAGGTATTGCACTAAGCATTTTAGTGACTTTACCTTAGCTCCCACAGCAAGGTGAATAAGCCCTTATAAAATCACTTCCAACCTTTCATGGTGCAATTAAGAACCTTAATCCATTTCACCCAGCTAATGAGGTAGAGAACTTGAATCCACTTCACCATCTTGGTGAGGCAGAGAACTTATAATCCCTTTCAACCTCCTAGTGAGGCAGAAAGTTGAAAATCTATGTCCTTAAAAACTTTCCCTTCAAGATTAATAAATATATGGAAGAACTTAGGTAGAAGCTTGCTTGGAGAAACTATGTCAAATCCATTCACACAACTTATCCCTCACATACAACTTCTCCCCGTCTTCCACTAAAAACTCGAAGCTCTCTTATGAAGACAAAGCTCTTACCAAGCACTCCAATAGAAATCTATCTATAGCCAAGACTCTTGAAGAGTCTAATAAGAAAGCTTAAATATAAGGCCTTCAAAAACCTTAATTTTTTAAGTCAGTTGAAACTCTTCGTATAATATAATCTTAGAATATATAATATGATTATTTCAGACATCCCTGACCATTTTATACAATGAACATACTTCAGTATGATCATTTCACGAATCTTAAATTGATTGTACATTATGAATCATTGATCTTAAAGTATTTAGTTCATATTACTTAAAGTTATCTAAGATGGTAATAAATCATCTTTACTAATCATCTAGTATAATTGGCATCATAGTACAAGATTATTTTAATAAGTCAAGGATCCTCTAGACTAATCCCTTGGATGAGAAAAAGTAATCTCTGTCAATCAGCTAGTATGAACAAACTAATTAATTAAATCTTGATTTAATTGACTTATCATAGAGATTTATTTAGGCAAGATTTTAAACATTGTATACTACAAACCAATTCATATAGTAATATTAGTTTAGAAATTAAAATTTAAATACTTTCCTAAATATGATTGGAGGTTGGAGCTCCAATTTAAATTGATCATCCTGTACGATAGATTTTATATAGTATGATTAGTTCAAAGAGAATTATTTACTCAATAAATCATTTTAATTAATTTTTTTGAATAATAGGTCATACAATACAATCTAGAACATATAACATGTTCTAGATCTTATAGTATAAATTTTGGAAAATCTAAAATTCATATTTTCACTTCCTCATATGTGTGTAGATGGTTGCTAAGATAGCATACACCTTGATAATACTTTTTTACTCAAGAAATAAAAAAATATAAACTCTTGCAAACATCATCCTATTCTACGCAATATTGAGTCTTGATCCCTTATTACATGGTGTACAATGTACTTGAAAAGTCCGTGAATACAAAACCAATATATAATTATGGTACTAAGAGAAATAAAGTAAAATCAATAATATTTGTTATCATCAAAATCATAAGCTCAACATCATGGATTGCAACATATTTTCCATATGGATTGAGTGGAGAAAAGATCTTAATTATACAAACAAACCAACTCTCATTGAAAGGAGGTTTTCATCACTTTATGCGTAGCTTTCAAAGTAGTGGATATGGGAATTTAAATGTTTCTTAGTGCTAAAAGACATCCTTCGTTCCATTCTAAAATTGTAAATTATGAGTTAATATGATTCTTATTTCATGTAACTTGATGCTATTATAATACCATACTAAAGTTTTCATGCTACACCCCAATGTATACATATCATAATGAGTAGTGGTAGTAAGTAACCAACCAAATATTTTTATTATCAATTTTAATTTTACATCAAGGGACCCATATCATCTAGTATACATAAAGAGAAATAAACATCTATAACTACACCCCAACAAACATATAAGCATAATGAAAAAAAAAAATATATCTTTTACTTCATTAATATATATAATAAGTAAAGTAAAATATATCTGTATATATTTTATTAAACAAGTTTAGATTATTCTACAACTCTACTCTTTAGTGATAGATTTACCCTTGTATGAAAGAAATATATGTATATGCATATAATGTTGAGCAAAAAGTCTAGTAAAAAATTAAAAATTTAGCATTGAGCTATTTTGTATGGTGAGTAAGGCAACATGCATAATGATGCACCACTTCTATACAACTTCATTATAAAACATGTGCATGGTAAAGAACTAATTATCATAAATCATACATTAATAAATAAAGATATGACCATCATCTTATGCTTAATACTTTAATTATAGTCATAAACATTTAAATGTAGAGGCATCAAATATATAAGAATCATATTATTCTACTTATTATAATTCAAGCAGTAATTGAGGTATGCTTGAACATATCATTGGTGATATCATATAAATTGAGATAATTATTCAAAAATATTTCCTCAGATTCATGCTTCCTTTCATTCAAAATTTGAATGAGAAAGTAATATGATCATGCAATTGTATTCTTTTCCATCAAAGGTCATTCATTTTCTTATATCATAATCATACATGCTGAACCTAAATTATCTTCTTGGTGCATGTAAGCCACTCCTGCTAAAGGAAAGCATCTTATAAAGAAATGTCTAATATATTATCATACTAAACCCTAAAAAAGGAAGGTCTTATGCATCATATAATGTGCCTATTTTTAGAAGGATGAGTAAAACTTAAAATTTTGAGGGGGTTATTATTGAGTGGATGTAGTGGAGGTGGAAATTAACATATGTGTGACAATATATTATTCAAATTTTATTCGGTTGGGGATCTTTGATATAAAACCTTTTTAAGGGAGATAGATTTTAGATGATTATCTTATAATATTCATGACTAACTTACCTTACATAAAACATAGAGGATTTTATTTTGGTATGTCTCCATGTAATGCATGTAGCCCTCTAAAGGTAGGCCATAAGTAACATCAACAACAATTTTTATCCTTTCAAGAGGCAATGAATTATTATTCCAACTCTCATTAGATGTTGAATCAATCATCAAAATAAGATTATCACAAATAGATTAATATTAATCCCTTGTATATCAATGGAGCCTCTTAGATCTAATGCTTATAAGAAAAAAGATGAAGGATAATCCTTTCTTAGAAAGATAATGAATTATTTGAATGTAAGGTGAATACAACAAGAACACTTAACGCTTATCTTTTGGAAAGAGGGGTAATATATGGCTTGAAGGTAGCAAAACATAAGGGGGGTGCATTTCATAAAACGTGAGCTAACAATTTGACTAGATAAAAATATAGAAAATGGGAAAGAAAGTCCCTCTCATGAAGGAGGAGAGGGAGTGGACGGAGGGGGTAGCGGTAGGATGAGAACCCAAAGATAAGGGCAAAGCTAGTATTTGTGAATACCACTATAAAAGATAAAATATTAAAAATAAGAAAAATGAGATATTTTTTATCAATATTGAATTGTGCCATTCAATCCTTATTTATAATTCATAAATTTTACAATCCAAGAGTCTAGCCTAATATTTAGAAAATTACAAAAATTATTTATTTTTTGTTTAATTTCTCCAATTCTTTATATTGTATTTTTTCTATGTATAATACAAACATTTTAGTTTTAGCATACATAAGATCATCAAAGAATCACAACATAAGAATTGGTTGTATAGGTTAGCTTAGCAATCATGCCAACACATAAGGGGTGTAAAAAAGAAATATTTTAAAATTTTTATTAATCATGCTATATAATTTTAATCATATTGTATAATCATTTGAAATAAAATTAAATAAAATATTTAATTTACATAAAAAAATGAATTATAACAAATTGTATAATTATAAAACCACATCATATTGGATGATCACCTATAACCCAAAATCCCACTATCGAATTTAACTTACATATAATAGGTAAAATTTGAATATCAAAATTCAAACTTTTTTGTACTACATGAATCCTTTTTTATTATCTAATCTAATTAAGGATAGTTAATTAAGGAATAAAATTGAATGTGAATCAATTATAGATCATATTGTATGATCATAAATCATATTATACAAATCACATAGGGGGAACTCTTAACATTATTTGGTTCATCCCATATGATATGATGCTTTATTTGAGCTAATCATACTTTATTATTATTTATTCATCCTTTGTAGATAAATTGAATGAATTGTGTTGTACTATTGTTCATCATACAATACTAATAATGGTATAATTAAATTAATTATTTTAAAAGAATTGGGTTATGTACTGTACGAATAGAGGTAGCATATTTAAAAAATAGGGTTTATAGAAGCCCACTATTTATGCTTTCTTAGTAGACTTTATATAAGTCTTTTGGTAGTCATCGAGGTATCTTCTGTGAGAAATCATTAAAGAAAGTACTTTGAGCGAGGGAGAGAAAGGTTGGAGTTTGTGAGAAGGAAAGAAGATCTTTATGGATTCCATGACATGTGAGAGGTTGCTCTGGCTAACACCCTCCTAAGTTCCTCCATGAGTCGAGTTCTTTGTAAGGGAACGTAGAAGATCCCTTGGTGTTAAAGAGCGGCCGACCACTCTACCATACAGGGTAAGGTGAAAGTGATTGTGCTACTCCATCTCAGTGGGAAGTTGAAATTAATTTGGGCTAATCTTCATCAAAAGAAGGGTGAAAGTGATTTGTGCTACTCCACCTCACTATAAGGGTGAAAGTGATTTGGGCTACTCTACCTCACCAGGAGTTTGAAAGTGATTTTGGCCACTCTGCCTCACCTAGAGAGTGAATGTGATTAATAGTTTCATTTATATTGAGGAGGTGAAAGTGAGTTTGTAATGACTTTTCAACCTAGCCGTGGAGGCTAAAGGAGAGTCACGAATTGTTTAGTACACTACTCGAAGAGGACTTCATGGAGCTGACATAGGTCAATTTTACTGAACCACTATAATAACCTTTTTTGCATTTTTTTTCTTTTCCATATTTATTTTCAATTCTTTACTTTCTTACATATTTAATTTATATTATCTAGTTTGAGTTTGGTTATTATTACAATGTGTGGTTGATTGTGTTTAGCCTTTATTTGAAGAAGAGACAAAATTTTAAAAAAATAGTACAAAAATATATATTTATCTACAAAAACTAAAAAATAAAAAACAAGCATTGGTTTATTATTGGCTTCTATTTCATAAATCTAAATATAATTATTATTTATTAAAAAAGAAAATTTTAGAAACAGATTTTAAAAATATCAATTCACCCCTTTTAGTGTTCCATCCAATAGTTCAATTAGCTTCACAACTATCCATTGAACTTTTAAAAACTATATTGGAATAATATTGATTATCATCAACATTATTGGTTAAACATGACTGCTGACTTTATTTTGTATGAGGTCAGAATCTTCAAACAATCTCTCCTAGCATTTAGGTTCTCTTATAATAGTGTAGAAACCACCTATCAGATTCTCTCTAGGTTGACAAAAGATAAAGCAACACTGACCAACCGTAG
>NW_021319868.1:27975-37975 GCF_001605985.2 Dendrobium catenatum | reverse complement strand
CTGTTAATGTGAAATTACTGTTGCTTCAGCAAAAATTAGTTATTTAAAAAGATTTCAAAAAGATTTCCTTTTTATGTTAAGAAATTTCAAATAACAAATTCAACCCCCCCCCCCCCCCCCCCCCCGGCGAAAAAACCCACCCCCCCCCCCCCCCCCCCCCCTGGTTAGCCTCAGGCTAGTTCATAATAGTTTAACAACTCTCATAAACTTTCAAATCACAGACCCTTCTATCAAGTTGATCTTCTCTCCAACACGTAAGATATGGAAGGCATGCCTATTGAGAGAGGAAATGGGCTTCATTTACCTGCACTTGGAACATTCTTATATACTTCGAATGTTCTCTTAAAGAAAGTTCTAGGCTCCAAGCTTTCGATCACATGAATGAACAGCTGTCTTCACATATGTATGGTTATAGTAGAAGTGCTTTCTTTGAGAAAAGGAGGAAAATTAGATGCTAAGTTTAAGCACTTTAAAGTCTTGGATGATTCTCATTTATCTTTCTTGATTTCATGGAAATTTTGAGATGAATTAAAGTTCCATATCAATTTCACATATTTCAACACCAATCATGAAATCACTGACGGCGTGCAATAAAGAATATATGTCCAATGGCTACAATTCATGATTGGAAAGAGGAGATGTCATTCTGGAATTGAAAACACCAATATATCCAATGGCTTTTGGAATGCATCTAAAATTACCTACATGGATTTGGAGGTAAAAAAACATGGTGTTGGAGGTTATAGGGAATAAAAAGGTGTTTGGATAAATCTGCCAATTAATCTTGCCAATCTTGTTCAAGTTATTGTTGAGGATGGGGCTTGAATGGGTTCTACTATCTGCAAGTCGTGAATAGTAATATGGTGGAAATGAATGACAGAATGGAGAAATATATCCTATTTGCAACTTTCTACACTTGGATAAAATAAATGCTACTACATGTCTCTTTTTCCAATTGTGATATACACTTGAGTTAATTTGGAGAGTGATTAGTGAAGAAGCCCAAAGAAAGGTAAATATTAATGTTTTTTATTTTGAATTAAAATTACATTTGTTTGTTATCTAAATAAAAAATTCTGACATCTATTTTATTTTCATGCTTGTTATATCGTTTGCAAGGAAAGGTGGTGACAATGTGGACAGCAGAGTTTAAGGAGTTCAATCACCTCAATTTTTTTTGAATGAAAGTGTTATGGTTGAATATAATTGAAATTACTCTTGTAAAGTAAGTATCATAGAAATTAGAAGCCCTAGGTCTCTGAGGCCTATTTATGTAATTTTTGGGAGCAAAGTTTTGGTGGAGCGGAGTTTTAGCATAGCGGGGTTTATCATTCAAGGCCATTTTGGTAGAGGTTTTTTGTAGGCTGATGTGGCCGATGGATGGTCGTTTTGTAGAAAGTCTGCTAGTTTTTAGTGGTTTTGCCTTGTGTGGCTGACGTATGTTCTTGGATTTATATTTTCGTTCATGTTTAGTCATGTGGGTGCTTTGATTGATTATGGTTTCATGTTTTTCTTGATCTGGTGTTTGGATCGAAAATATTTTTTTTTTTTTTGAAAGAGAAATAGATCATTTTTTTGCTAAAGAAAAAGAACAAGTAGAAAGAAAAGACCTAGGTACTACACCCCATTAGTTCCTCCTTTATCAAATTAAAGAATAAAGGAGGAACCTTATCAGAGGTAATATCATCCCACATGAAATCACTAAATATAGCATAGTTAGCAAAAAGATCCGCTAACTTATTGGTATTTCTTTCAACACAATTAAAAATAACATTTTCAAAATATTTAAGAAAATCAATAGATTCTATCACTTTACCTCCCGCTTTGATACTTTGTCGAACATACTGGATCACATTCTTGCTATCACTTTCCATGATAATTCCCTTGTATGGAAGCATCAAATCTCTGAAAACTTCTTTTATTAGAAGTATAGCAGATAGTTCAAGTTGTGAGATGTCCCAATGAACAAGCTTTTTCCCAAATGCCATCAAGAATTTACCTTTACTATCTCGGAAGACACCTCCAATGTCCGCCTTGTAAGAAGGAAATAAAGAAGCATCTACGTTCACTGTGATCCAGTCGGGTGGTGGAGGGTGCCAACAATTACACAGTCTTCTTAACTGATTAACACCCCAGTGGCCCGAGCTTATGTTTCGATAATAATTAGTAAATGAAGACTACGAGATAGCTTGAACCGTAATAAATTTTGAGCTATCATTTATTCCTTCATGAATAAATTTATTTTTTGCCTTCCACATTAAATAACTGTGTTGCAATACAGTTTTGGTAAGAATTTTCTCTTCATAGAAGATCTTTCAAGCCAATCACAACATTCTTCTATGCTAGTAAATGTTGGTATTTGAAATCCCCAAGTGTTGAATAAATCAATGATATTTTGCAGCTTCTCACATCCCGTAATAATATGATCTATATCCTCAATTTTATTACATCCTCTAGGACATCCCAAATCACATTGAATTTTCCTGGAATGTAATAATTGAAGCGTTGGAAGAGCTTTGTTGAATACACGCCACAATAATACTTCAACTTTCAAAATCAGTTTAAGTTGTTTGATCCACTTCCAGTAAACAATGTTACCATTATTTTTTAGCTCCTTCTCAACAACTAAGAAAGACAGTGATTTCCCGGAAAGCATACGGATCAATTCCAATTCATCATGATCCAGATTATCCTCTATTTTGATTTGTAAGATAGCTTTCACAAGTTCACTTCCAAATAGCTTTTGGAGATGATCTCTATTCCAGTTACCATTCCCCCAACAGGTTATCCACCGTAATATCTTCATTTTCTAAAAATACAACAAAAGTAGGCCATCTCTTGATGTTGTTATCCCAAATCCAAGTGTCACTAAAGGCATTTATAGATTTGCCATCAGAAATTCTCCATCTCACAATTTTTAAGCCATTTAGAGCCATCTAGGATGATCATCCAAGCTGCACGCTCCTTTACGGTAACTTGTATCCACCAAACAATTTCAATATTTTGATTTCATGATTTTATATATCAGAGAATTCCTAGTTTGGATTAGTCTCCATACCATCTTAGCCCTTAAAGGACCAAGTTTATTGACTGAAGATTGTAAACCCCGACCTTCCCATTCAATAGGTTTACACAAAACATACCAACTTACATAATGCATTCCCAATCCTCCATCTTTTTTATTCCATATGAAATCTCTACATAATTTGTCTATCAGCTTTAAGACACTTTTAGGAATAAGAGAATTAGTAGATTGAAAAACTGGATAAGATAGAAGAACCGATCTTACCAAAGTAAGTTTTCCAGCTAGAGAAAGAAATTTGGAGCCCCACATATTCAGCATCTTCAAAGCTTTTTCTATCATACCTTGATAACCTACAGCCCATACTCTTCTTAGCACCAATTTTACTCCAAGATACATAAGTTCATTTACTTCATTGAATCCCATAATCTGATTTATGGCCCTTCTCCTGCTTTTCTTTACAAACTTTCCAAAAAAAAGTTACAGATTTCCTTCTATTTATCCTTTGTCCAGTCCATTGACAAAAATTGGATAAGATACCTTTGATTTCCCGCACCACTTCACCATAAGCTTCTGATAAAATTAACATGTCATCCGCATATAGTAAATGAGAAATCCGTGGACCTCCAATACAATTACGAATCCCAATTGTATTGTTCCTTTGATGAAAGGCATTAGAAATTAATTGAGAACACAAAATAAAGAGGAAAGGTGATAGTGGACAACCTTGCTGAAATCCACTTTTTCCATAGATCCACGAAGATGACTTTCCATTGATAAGTAAGGAGAACATTGGATCTTCTACACACTCCATTATAAGATTTGAAAATCTACAAGGAAAACCATAGTTCTCTAGAACTTTTCTCAAAGTAGCCCAACACATAGAGTCATAGGCTTATTCCATATCTATTTTGAAAGCAACTAATCCTTTGGATGCTTTGGAAAATCTGAATTTGTGAAAAATTTCTTGGACAATCAACACATGCTTTGACATCGACATTTCTTTGAGAAAAGCCGCTTGTTCATCTGATATAAGTTTAGGCAAAATATTTACCATCTATTAAGAATAATCTTTACCGCCACCTTATACATAGACTTGTAAATACTTATAGGTCTATAGCTTGAGGGATTAATGGTATTTGCAATCTTTGGTATAAGCACAATTTGTGTCTCCTTCCATCTCTTATCCATCTTCCCTTTTGCAAAGAATTCTGAGATAGCATTACGCATATCTACCTTCACAATTTCCCAATAAAGCTTGAAAAAAGAATATGTTACTCCATCTAGTCTCTGAGCAACAGAACCTACAGTTTGGAAAATAACCTCCTCCATTTCTTCCCAAGTATTTCTTTGTCCATCCATACTACATCTGAATCTTCCAGTGACACTAAAGGATCTGCCAACCATTAAAAGAGCACACTCTCTGCTTCCACTTTCCATTAAAAAAATGCATAAAGATATCTTCAATAAGATTTTGATCTTCTATCATAGTTCCATCTTCATTCAGCACTTTGATTATCAAATTTGAGTTTTTCCTAGCACTAGCAAATGAATGGAAAAACTTAGAATTTGAATCTCCATCTATCAATCATTTCACCTTAGCACATTGTCTCCACCAAATGTTTAATCTAGCTAAGTTTGAATTAAGTTCAGCAATCTTCACTTGGAGATCCCAACCCTCATCCTCTGAAAGATTTTCTTGAAGGATCTCTTTTGGTTCAAGAAATGAAAGTGTAGTTTTTTGGATTGTAGATGCGGATCGTTCGAGTCAGAAGAATTTTTTTGTGAAGGATGCTGTTTCCCACCATCTTTAATTGAGGATTAAAATTCTTCAATTCCTTAATGTAATTCAAGAATTTTCTTACTGGAAGTCTTCTTAGAAACATAATGTCTTACTAGTTTCTTGAAGAATATTTGTGAAAATTCTGATGCGATCCTGGTCATAATAGTAACCTCTTGGCAAATTTGGTTTATTAATTCTTCAGCTTTTAGATGTGTTGGAAGAGAAGAAATAAAACCAGCTTGTGAAAATCATTTTCCTTTAATTAATTTTTATGCTTGTTCTCTTGTTCTTGTACTGAAATATTCAATTGGAAAGAATTTGGCTGGAGCAGTGAATTTTGTGTAATTTTCTTTTGGATTTACTCATGTGTTGAGTTCGAATAAGAAGTTCGATGGAGGTGTTTTGGACGTCGTTTCTGCTTATGATGTTTATAATGCTTCCGTTGCAATGAGAATTGGTAGCTCTGTGTTAGGGAAGAAGTTTCTATTTGCTATTGGTTCTCCTGTTGAATGTGGAGGTATCATGATTTAGTTTGCTGTTGGAGTTAATGTCTCCTTTATGAAGATAATGGAAATTTTATTTGAAGATGGTGGGTACAAACCTTTATCTAGTTTTGAGAAAGTAGAATTTATGTTTCAAGAGGATTCAGTTCCGAATGCCTTACTGCAGTTTTTTTGTTGCCGGTGATTGGATCATCCAAGGAAGATTATTTTGTTGATTGGTTTGTCCAAGTAAATTTGGAACTTCTTAAATGTTTTGTTGATGGCTTAAAGTGGGATCCCATCCCATCAAAGATAATGGATTTTATTGTTTTGTTCTTTTTGGTTTAATGCCTGTTTATAGTGGGCTTGAAGGGAACGGATATTTGAGGAACAGGAGCTCTTGAAGCTAAGAAGTGCCTGTGTTTTCATATGGCTTTAGAATTAGAGTTTGAATTCATATTACTCTTTATGGAGAGTTGTTGTTTTTCTTTGAGCATGATTTTATCAGCTAAGTGGAAGTCTTGTTTATCAAACATGGAGCTTAAGCTCATTGTAACTATTGAATACTTATCTTGGATTGGTGGTAAATTAGCGACATGGGAAAATTTCCTGTCAGATAGATTTTTGACTTCGTTGATGTGTTCCAAAAGTTCTGGTCCTAGTGTGGAAGATGTGGCAATATGGCCGCTTGGAATTGAGATCATCATCTTTATTTGTTATTTGCATTATGAAATTTGAATAATGGATTTTGGTACTCAATTAATTTTCATTTTTTATCTGATTGGGAACTCTAGGATACTAACCAACCTATTTGGTTATTTAAAATTTTGTGTCCCCCACACCCTAATTAGTTCAAAGTGAGGAGTAGTGGATCTCATTTCCATTATTATAATCTCATTATTGCAAATACAATTTTATTTTGCTTTATTTTTCTTTCAATAATGCTTCTTTTGCCAATGTTACAAAAGGGAAGCCTATTAACATTATTTTCTTTCTAGATTGTAATAGTTTTTTTGCTAATATAATGCAATTTGTATTTCTTAAAAAAATAATAAATAAATAAAACTATGTGCCCTTAGAAACCTTGCTTTTGTTGTACTTTCATAAACCCGACAATCCATCAATGCATACAAGGATTTAAGTTAGCATCAGGAATGTCTAGACTGGATTAATTGGACTTGGTTTGTATCCCAAAATATGTTGAAAGTACAAGGCAACAAAAAAAATGTACGGACTATTTAATTAATAATCTAAATTATTGTTCAATAATTACAAGTCATACAATTTAAAATATAATTTTTAAATGATAAATAAGAATTTGCAAGTATAATTAATCAATCCATAAACCCACCAACATAATAAAAAATATAGATTAAATGTAAGATATGAATAAAGCAACACTAGAGATAAATCATCCTAAAGATATAATTAATTAAAATAAAATGCAATTCCAATGAAAATCAAATTAAATAAAATCAAATTAAAATTTTATTAAGTCGAAGAAAAAATGCATTCACTTAAATTAAAAAATTTAATCAAACTTCAATTAAAATTGTGAGATAAATAAAATTTAAAATCAAAGTTAAGCATGAAATCAATTCAAGGACAATAGAAGTAAATAAATTTAAATTAAATAAATATAGACTAATCTAATTATATTTAAGCCACCTTCCAAATATAGTTGTTAAGAATATTAAATGTATTTAAAAATTAATGACATGAACAATTCAAACGAATAGGAGAGAGAAATTATAAGGGAAAGAAAATAATAAAAGAATAATTAGTTATCCAAATAAACAATTTCATTAAAAATTCAAAAAAATTTAAGTAAATTCCAGAAAACATACCTAAATATAGCAAATGATAAACTAAAAATTATATTTAATTTTTATCCTCAAATTAACTAAATATCCTTAATGGAATAAAATTTGAAAATAAATTAAAATAAAGAGATATAAAATGAATTTTCATGAACTTATGACATCATAATGAAAAAGAAACTAAATAAACATTGCAAATTATATGTCATTTTTTTCTTTCTAATTAAATAACATTTTCAAATTACTTGGAATTTCAAAAATTCATTAAAAATTAAATAGAAATTAAAAGAAATATGAAATAAATTTCAGCCAACTCATAAAATAGTAACAAATAATAGTCTATATTTAGTGAAATAAATTTAGAATAAAAATAAAATTATCTCTCAGAAACTCATTAGAGGTTTAAATGAAATGTTCTAAAACTTTAAAGCATAAACTATGACTACCCTTGGATGTTAAACAAAACTAAATTTAGAGAATCAAATTTAAGCCCTAATAGGTTAACACCCATAAGTTTTGACATACACTTAAAATGGTTTATTAGAGTAGAAAACTATAGTTTTAGGTTAGGGCCCTACTATTTTGTAAGCTTTTTAGAAATATGAAATGTATTTTTATCTTGGTGGGAGTGTGATGTTGTTTGGTGTGGCTAGATGTGAATGATGTGATGATTATGTTATGTGATATGTAATGGCGTACTATAATACACCTAGGTCAGGAATGATCTAGTTATTTAATGGGGGCTTGCTTTCGTTAGCAGATTATGCTAGATTGCTTAGGTTTTTTTATATAAAATAATAAACCCCACTAAATAATCAAGTATATGTGCCGATTAATTAATAAAATGATAAAGAAAAGTGTCAACCACACAAGGAAAGTGTTCTACTTAATTATAATTAAACTACTATCATTTAATATAAATGCACAATTTGTCCTACTGGAAGTAAAATGGATGTTTTTAAGTTTTTTCAATGTGATAGAGTCCTGCAAGAAAATTGAATACTATGGAAATAAAATAGTTTGGAATAATGAATAAATAAAACCAAAGTTTTTCCTAGTGAGACTATTAATTTTAGATGAGGATCAGAACATATGCATCCATAGATCTCTAACAAGATTATAAGAGTGAAATGAGAGGTTTAAGGCCTTCCTAAAATTATACTATCTTCATTGAACCTAGAAGGTTTAAATCCAATGTTTAGGTATGTTAATATTCCTTTTTAGTACTCTTATTTGTTCCAATATTTCTCCATCGTGGTTATATATCACATTAGATATTAACTACATATATGGCCATTGTATGTATGTTTGGTTTGAAAAAGAAGGTTTTGAAAATATTAATTTTCTTTGGGAGAATTTAATTTCTAAAATATTGATTTTGAAATTGAACACATCATTATGAATGATATATCGCCTTGGAAGGCGAAGATATCATTTCCTAATGGGTTCAGATTATAAAATGTTGAGTTTATATTTATTATAATAGTTAAATTCAAGGAAGAACTACATATGACCTCGAATGACTAAAATGATGTTTGATTTAGTATTTGACTGTGACAATTTGGATAAAGGATTATTAATTTTATAATCAAAATCATGATAATAATATGATATATCTTCCCAGAGAAAGAAGATATCATTTACTATCAATCATTTGAATATGATGATAATGATCGTTGACTTTTATTTTCCCAAAGATAATTAATTAAATTTTAAAAAACTTGACTTTGAAAGTTAATGAGGGTTTTAAATCTCCTATGAGTGCAAACCCTCGTAGTTAATTATATCATAAAAAACTATAAAAACTCTCGATAAAATAATGATAGAAATTTTATCTAGAATTTTTTAAGGATTGATATCAAAGGATTGAAGCTGAAATTTCAAAAGAGAATGGATCAAAATTAAACACTTATTTTGGGAAGTCAAAAGAGGAAAGGTAGGAGGCACTTGGGATTTTGAGAAAATTCAAAAGTGCCCCAATCTACCTTATATGTTTGGCTTTAAGTTTTGATTTTGAGAGATTTTGATTCAAGTTGATCAATTTATTAGAATGCTGGGATTTTATTTGCGGACGGTGTAGACTTATGATTTTGAATATACACTAGATCCTAAGTCTAAATTGGGCACTAGATGATAATAGCCCGAACCTAGCTAATGTAGTGCAAAACAAAGACTTACCCCAACCTTGATTGGTAAGCCAACTAACCCACTAAGTGCTTAAAATCCATGAGTCTGGTCTTTTATAAAAAAGTGGTAGGGATGTTGTTTAATTAATTTTAAGGAATCAGGGACAACATCAAGAACATATCCTAATTGGTTTCAAAACACATTTAGGATAATTTAATGCTTGAAAATAAAACACAATTAGGTTTTAGACTCATTTAAATTTATTTCTAATGCAATGCATGCAAATTGACTTGATGAATGCATAAAATTGTATGAAACAGTTTCAAAATTAGGTTTTGACAATAAATTTTATCATAAGAATTGAACAACTTTTCCTTAATAAGACTACACCCTAATAGGTCAGGTGGCCTACCAGAACTTGTAGGAGGGGAGGAGCCTATAAGGAAGAGAATGTATAATATAATGCTTGCGAGCCTCAGTGAGCCGGAGCTTACTTCTAAAATTGTTTGAGTTTCTATGTTGGTCTGATATTTTTTTTAATAAATTAAAGTAAAAAAAAAAACTTAATTGTTCCCTCGCAAGCCTCTGATAGAATCCAAGATAAATCAAAGATCAACATGAAAAAAAAGATTAAAAAATATGTCATTTCTTTTACGCAATTAATTTAAATAAATCACATCAAATTAATTAAATTAAAATTCAAAGTACATGTGGCAAGTGTCACTTAATAGTACAACTCAAGGTCTTTAGAATTTATAAGTGGTAA
>NW_021319868.1:19334-24199 GCF_001605985.2 Dendrobium catenatum | reverse complement strand
TAGGTGATACACAATTTATCCCAAATTTCTTTACCACTTTTTCAAGTGGAGACACGCACGTAATCCTCAGATTTTAAAGCACAGAAAAAACAGTTCAGACATTTTGCATTCAATTGAGCCAAATCTCGTTCATCGAAAGTCCATTCAGTAAAAGCAACTTCAGTTTTAACACCATTAATTTCACGAGAAGGTGGAGAATAACCTTCATTGATAAGCATCCATATGCAATAATCAGTAGAATGTAAAAATGTTGACATGCGGGTTTTCCAAAAATCAAAAGGTAAGTTGTCAAACAGGGGAGGTCGAGTAACAGAATACCCTTCCGTAGTGTTATGATTCCCAAGGTTAGCCATGGATCAAAATAAAAAAGTTTTTAAACTTAAAATTTTTGAATCCCGCTCTAATACCACTTGAAATTTCGTTAGGGATGTTAAGCCCTTTGAACTTAGTCCCAAGCTAACTAAGAGGGGGTGAATTGGTATTTTAAAAAATTCTTTTCACAAAGAAAAAAAAATCTCATAAACCAAAATCACACCACGAAAAAAATAAACGACGCGGAAATTAAAGTGGGGAAGCAAGAAACAAGAACACAAAGATTTATAGTGGTTCGATCAACTCGACCTACGTCCACTCCCCGGAGGCGACCTCCGAGTATTGTAGTACAATCGTGACTCTCCTTTAGCCCTCACAGCTAGGCGGAGAAGCCTTTACAAAGAACTTCTTTTTGCCACCCCGACAAGGCAGAGAACCTATCTCCTTTTGCTTCCTCCTGAGGCTGGTAGAGAACCACAATCAGATGCTTCCATGGATGAGAAACTCTAGAAGAAGTAGAAGCAGAGCGATCCTTGAAGCAACCCTTGTGAATCCCCTCACAAGCTCCCCCTCACAAGATCCTCTCTCTCTCTCTCCCTCTCTCTCTTTCTCTCCTGAAGGTCTTCTCAGGTCAAGGTAGCAGCAAAAGATTGTTCAAAACGTTGAACAAGAGCCCTTAAATAGAAGAGCTTCAATGAAGCTCATCAATTGCAAGTTGCCGGCAATATCGTCCAGGCCGATATGGACATTGTCCTGATCGATTAGTACAAAACTCAAAAGATCAGCCAGAGCATCGCCCTGAATGCAAACTGGATGATTTAAAATTGGCTTGATCGTCCAGGCCGATCTCACGATCGTCCAGGCCGATCTCACGATCGTCCAGGCCGATCTCACGATCGTCCCGGCCGATCGCACGATCGTCCCGGCCGATCAGTTCAAATCAGAGGAAAATCGTCTAGAGCATACCCCTGAATTCGAACTGGCATATATTTATCGTCCTTAAGAAACTAAGGTTTTTGAATAGATCGTTCTGGCCGATCCTGCGATCGTCCAGGACGATATGATCGTATCAATCATCCTTAATTACTCCCTTGATGTCCTGATCAATTAAGGCATAATTTGTGAATATCGTCAAGGCCGATCAATGATCGTCCTGGCCGATTATTTAAAAATGCAGTATACCTTAATTGTCTATGGCAGCAACTTCTTTTTGTTTTAAGCTTATCGTCCTAGCCAATACACGTATCATCCAGGCCGATCTATTAATGACGGCTGCCTTAATTAAGAATCCATATTTAGACTTTCTATTTTAAGCCTGATCGTCCAAGACGATGTAAATATCGTCCTGGTCGATATGAGTAAAAATAGAAATTCTAAATCTCTCAAGTGTGTGTGTAGGGTTACTTAGCATCAGTCTCTTTGACCATTACAAATAGACTCAAGAAGAAAAAAAAAAGTACAGACTGACTCAACCCTAGACCTACGCAATCTTGAATTGGCTTCATTTGTTCGTTCGATCTTCGATTCCTGAAAAGTTAGACGTAACAGGCAGTCCAAGAGAATTAATAGTGTTTGTCAATCATCAAAACATAAGTCATGAAAATAGATTTGTAACACACTAGACCAAAACAGACATCAAAAGTGGACATACAGCGTAGACCATTGAAGTCAACAAATTAAAATTTAGTCTCCATTGTTGGAACTGCAGAGGAAAGAACAACATAAATAAACCAAAATGCAAAATTACATCCAGAAGAAATATATTAGGCTGACTGGTAAAAATTCCTTAAAATATCCCCATATTTTCATTTAGAGATTTTCCAACCAACCAAGTTTTTAATTTTGAAGCATAAAGTGGAGGAGCTAGATTGGGTGGAAATAAACCTTCTGACATTCCATTCTTTCCAATTAAAATAAATATAGTTGGTAATGAAAAGAAAGTATAGGTTTTTAACAATACCACCATCATACTGAATCTCTTTGATTCAATCTAAAACTAGAAAGATGTTAGATCTGAGATGGAAACCTAAAGCCCATGGTAAGATTGATGTGATTATAGAGAAAGAGTAAAAATATTAAAAAAAAATACATGCTTATGGCTTTCTTCTAAAGGATTACATAGGATACATATGAGGGGGAAATCAATATTTCTTTTTACAAGAGTGTCTACAGTTTTCATCCCCTCAAGCATGGCCATCAAAGGAAAGGAAGAGAAACAAAGAGCACATTTTGGATGCCAAACAAACTTGCACCTATCCACCTGAGAATCATTGCAGTAGTGATAAAGTTAAAATGTCATAAAGGGGGTAAATACATTTCATTTCAGTTCATACAAGATTTAGCATAATGACTAATTGTAATACATTAAATTTTTGAACCAATAAGCAGAGGAAGTGAAGGAGGAATAGCCCACAAACTATGATGAATGAAATCCACCGTACAGATAAGAGAGAAAGTGTTTAAATCAAGCACATTATAGATCTTAGCAATAGAGGAACAATTGCTCCATGTATCCCATAAGAAAGAGAATGGGAAATTGGAAGAGAAATTAAAGGTAATGTTTGGCTTAATTAAGGCATCAATACTGCAAACTATTTTCCAAAATTTGGATGCTCTAGCGAGTAGAGTGTTCCAAATGGAGAAGAACTTTCTCTTAATCTAATTAGTAAAGTCACCATTAATAAATTCTCCAAATAAGGGTGTTGTGGAACCTATGTGTTAGCTATAAAATTCAAATTGAGCAGATAACAGATGCCAGAAGAACTAAGATAGTTCTTAGACAAAATAATAGAGCTATTGCTGGGATTGATAAGTAGGCCATATGATGACTCAAAATAATTTAAGGAGTGTTTAAGAGAGTAGCAGTTGAGTTGGTGGTTTGACCAATCATAATAAGATCTTTGACGTATAACATATAGGAGAAGTTAAGGCCATGTAAGTTTATACTAGCTAAAGTAGCAGGATCAAAAGAGTTAAAAAATGCGTCCATGACAAAACAAAATAGGTAAGGGGGGAGTGAGAAACCTTTACTGAGGCCATTATAAGAGCCAAAGTATCCTTCCAGGGATCCATTAAAGTAGATAGTGAAGAAGATGTCCTTTAGGCAGCCTTTAGTCCACCTAATAAATTGCTCTGCCAAACCTTTTATAGCTAGCCAGTTAAGCAAGAACTCATGAGATACCTTGTCAAAAGCTTTGCGGATGTCAAATTTAGCACACAAAAAAAAATCAAAGTTTCCTCTGAAATTGAATTCCCTTAGCAGCACGGAGGCGTGGAGAATGTTATCAGAGGCTAGCCAACTCTTAATAAAACTAGCTTGGCTTGGATGAATGAGAAAGGGCATAACCTTTTTTAGCCTATTAGTAAGATTTTTTACAATAATTTTATAAAATACATTATGAAGAGTAATCAACCTACATTTGGATAAGTCGTTAGCATGCTTTTTCTTAGGCACCAAAGTAATGGCAGTACGTTTAAAAACTTAAGAAGAAAACCAATAGAGAAATATTATTTAATGGAATGGAAAAAATAAAACCATAACAAATTCCATGTTCTTTATAAAGCTCGAAAATATAGCTTTCAGAACTTGGAGCAATAGAGCTAGGCATAGAGAAAATAACATCCCTAATTTCTTCATAAAAAATAATGAGAGTAAGAAAGGAAGGGAAGCATGTAAAGTTTTCTAGTGGGAATGGGAAGAGTAAAGAATATTAATATTGGAGTTAAATAGACTCGTTAAGTGATGAACTACAGCCACCAACATAGAGTCTTGTTCTATATGGACACTATAAGGCATTGAAATAACTTTAATAAGGTTTCCATAATGCCTAACTCTAATCTTTGAAAAAATAAATTTTAATTCATCTTCCCTTTGAGCCAAGCACCTAGTGTTACCTCAGAATTTATTAGGACCAAGAGGAAATGAAGGATGATAGAAAAATATTGGGGGTTATAAGGGTTGCATTCAAATAAGGATTTAGAGGGGTAATGTAGATTTGGTGTAATAGGTGATTTTGTAATTGTTGGAGCTCCATTGTGGTATTAGAGAGAGTAATCAAAGATGCCCACTTCTTAGATTTTATAATAACTTTGAAAGATTTCATCATAGAACATAAAGAGAAAATGGTATTCCTTCCTTTCATAGATGATAAAGAGTCAAATAAAAATCCAAAAATTTAGGCAAATTACAGTAATAGTTTTTAAATAAGAACCTATGGGGTTTTATGGAAATGGGACTGCTGATCAACACCAAAGGATAGGCGTATAAGCCCAAAGGACTAGCCACTTTATAATAGGAAGAGGGACAAAGTTCAAGCTAGAAGTCATAAGCCAATACCCTATCTAATATGATATGAATAGGATTGTCTCCTCTCTGATTATACCAAGTAAATAAATGGACAACAAAAAGTAGGTCTTATAAACCAATTATTGCAAATCTATTTTCATGACTTACGTTTTGATGATTGACAAACACTATTGATTCTCTTGGATTGTCTGTTATTTCTATCTTTTTAGAAATCGAAGATCGGACGAACAAACGAAGCCAGATCAAG
>NW_021319868.1:3955-19234 GCF_001605985.2 Dendrobium catenatum | reverse complement strand
AGGACGATCGTGAGATCGGCCAGGATGATCGTGAGATCATCCAGGACGATCGTGAGATCGGCCTGGACGATCAGGCCAATTTTTAATCGTCCAGTTTTGCATCTAGGGCGATACTCTGGCCGATCTTTTGAGTTTTGTACTGATCGGCCAGGCCGATGTCCATATCGGTCAGGGCGATAAACTTATTAATTAAATCTTAATTTTGCTCCTTTGATTTAGACTTGTACAAGCATGGACACCTATAGAAGATTGTTTGAGCATCCAAAACATTTCTAGCCCTGGAGTAATCTAATACCTATTGAATCAATTCACATATTGCACAAAAATTAAAGTAAACAGTCATATCAATTAATATTAGCGACTAGCATGTAGTCAGAACATAAAAAATCTAACACACACAAGTAGTAGCAAATTAAACACTTGCTTAGCCTAAAACTAGAGTCAGTTGTCCAAGCAAACCATCCAAAGTGTGTGAAGCTGGCTATATGGCTTAGATATTTCATATATAAGATAATTGATTAAAGCTATCTGGTGTATTGATTTGTCGAAAGGCTTAAGGGATTTTTAATTTGAGTTTACGAATTAATAAATTGAATTTAATTTTAAGATGTATTTTAAATGTTAATGGATTACTACCTTTATTTACACGAGGGCCATAAAGTTTATTTCACCTTTCTCGGGGCTAAGTTAATGGCCTTGTTAGCCCGAGTTACCTAATGGTAACGAGTATAAGTTAATTGATTTGATTTGTTAAGTTTAAGAGGGATTAATTTTTTTAATTAAATATGGTTAGTTGGTGGTTTTAAATATTTAAATTTATTAGGTTTTCCATTAATTGGTTCTTGACGTTGTCATAGTGGACATTAGGAAGTAAGCATCCTTAGGACACATAGCCTCGCCACCAAGGTAGTCCAGCCTAAAAACCTGAATAATATAGTTAAACTATAGATTTTAATTTGCTGAAGTATTATTAATCAATTAAGTTTAATGTGTTACACTCCACCGAATCCGTTTAGGGCATTGTCATAGTGGGCTCGAGGAACCAAGCTTCCTCAGGACACTTAGTCTTGTAGCTCAAGGTAGTCCATCATATAAACTTCATCTTTAGAGTGCTTATTATGTATTAATAAAATTAATATTTTCTTGTTTTTTAATTAATTATTAAATTTCTTGAATTTTTAGAATTATTTAATATATTAAATTAAAGGGTCAAAATGTTACTTTTTAAATTTTAATAAATTATATAAATTTTAAACTTTTCCTATATACTAGACCTTAAGATGAGTACTTTGACACTAAGTTTACTAGAATTGGTTTTTTTATATTTACTTATGATTTTTTTAAAGTTTTGACTTAAATTTGACTAAGGTCGACAAAAGGTTGACATTTTGAATTTGACTTAAATCTCAAGATTTGACATTTGTAATAAATATTATACCTTAAATGTAATTTAATAGCTTTGAGTTTGCTCAATATGGAATTTTCTGGAATTAGTTATAAATTTTCAAAGTTCTTATATTTAAATTATTTAATTAAAGTGCTTTGAATGATTTGAACCCAAATTGATTCAAAACCTTTCTTGAAATCACCCCTAAAGATCAAGAATGGCCTAAGGGTTTGAGATCTTTTTTTAATATTAATTAATTATTAATTTTCACTTAAAAACTAAATCAAACATAAAATGTGTGCTAGTGAAGGGTTTTTTAAATTTTCTTTGATTAAAGGGTTTAATTCTAGTCAATTTAATATATATTTTTATATTTTTAATATTAAATTGAATTTATTAAAATTTTTTAGAAAGTTTTGAGGTTATTTAATGGATTAATTTTGAGTTAATTAATAAATTTGCTTAATGATTTTTAAATTCAGTTGGAATTTTATCTAAGGCAGGGAATGTGATTAAGTTTAAATTTTTCATGTTTCATCCCTAATAGATATATATTTTATTTTTTATAATTTCTCTAAATTTCTAAGACTCGTCTTTAATTGTCTCTAGCTTAAGTAGGTTTCAAATTGATGTTCTTTTAATCCTTACACAAACATGAATGAAATGCAATCACACCAATCAAGAATCCTATAAATTGGAAGAACCTAAGGTTAAGTGCAAGTGCATCCTAGGCCATAAAATTAAGAGATAATTTAAATAATAGAAAAAACCTAAAAGAAGAATAATTGAAACTTAAACAATTCATCAGTTAATACCCTTTAATTTACTCAAGCATGGTCAACCTCTATTTAAAATTTTAAATGAAAAGTTAAATGCATGGAAGGGGATATAAAAGTATATTAAAAAAACTTTTTTTTTAATTTAAATTTTAAAACATAAAAATAAATTTTGGAAAATTCAAAATATTACTAAAAATAAATCTAAATAATTATTAAAAAATTTAAATTAAAGTGCTTAAAATTCTACGCAAAATGAGGTATTAAACTTATTATTTGGATTAAAATTGAATTTTTTAATTTTTCTAAGTTTCAATTAAATAAAAAAAATTAAAACTAATAAAAAACTATTTAAAATTAAATGGAGATGCTAGGGACAATGGGAGGGACACTTGGCACATTCTAGTTTAATATAACAAAATTGGTTTAATCTTTGTCAGTAGCGACATTAAATTTTAATGATTGTGCTGCCAACAATCATTAGCATTTTAAGTGTGACAGTGATGGGGTCCATGTAGTTTGTTTAATCCGCATCAACATATATTATGGATTGTTTGATCCAGCGCTATTTGACATAGATGGTCGAGATGGTGCTTGATAAAAATCCAAATAGCTAGAGGCACTACGCTGTTAGTAGTGACTGCAAAATGGCTATATCTGGACCATTAATTTTAAGATCAACAGTCTATATTTAGCACAACTAGACATTAACACAAACCAAACCCTAAGAACAAACAAGTATTAATTCTTTAAATCTTCTTGATGGATCTTAATAAATATCTAAACATAGTTTGAATGAATAAGCATAATCATTGGGGCTATGAAATCATGGGATAAAAAGTGCTTATGTAGAAGCTATTTAAATCTAAGTGTTTTACACTAGTGTTTATATTTTACCTCAATTTGATTAACGATTTTGAGTGACCTTGGATTTTCTTAGCTTGTTGATTATCCATATATAATCTTCCTAAAGGCTTTGAGAGCTGAAAACACCGAGATGAAATGGTTTAAGCTTTCGATAGAGTTCAAGATGATGGTGGCCATGTTGCAGTCTATGACCCATAGTCTGAGATTTTGATGGTGATAAATAATGTTGATTGAATTATCTTATTCTTCATTGAATATTTTGAATGATACTCTTTTCTGTGAGTTCTAACATTTTAGGGAGATCACATACTGTTCAAGTCAACGAAAGACTCGAGATTGGGTAGAATAGGATATGAAGGAGTCTTTCACTTTATATTTTTTTTATTTTTTCTTTGTTTCTTGATTCTGGCCACAATAAGTGTAATCAAACTGAGTAATTAGTCACACACATAGGGGGAGAGTTTTTTTTAAGGAAAAAACTTATTTTTTCTGTAGATCATACTGTACAATTTTATACCATACTATACGAAACACTATGGCTCAACAACTATTTTCTATGAAATAATCGTACTATATGATTACCATCATATTATATAATTTGTTTTCAATCTGAAACCCTAGCTATTAGATTAATTTAAGCAAGTTTCTAAATCATTGAATTTTGAAATGATCGTACTATACGATTGTTAACCTCCCTTTCGGCATCGGTCACTTACACTATCTTGTCTTGCATTTTGTAGATTGATCCACCTTCTTGTATGTTGCATCGCTTTGTGTTTGATAAAGGGCCATATTGTGTATCATCCTTATGATTTATTCCTTTTGATCACATGACCTCTATTTCATTCTAAAATGCATGTGGTCTGGTCGATGCCAATTTGATGTGATTTTATGCATTTGGGCCTTTATTGAGCATCTTTGCTTTGTACTTAATTTTTTTTTTATCGGGATCTTGTTTTGTTAAACGGATTGCACGAGCGCGCCCGGATCGTCAAGATCTTTTAAACGTGTCCATTCGCACTTGAATCAGACACCATTTCATGCATGTCAAGGTAAGAGAAAGTGAGATTATTATAATTATTTTATCTTTTATTACTATTTTATTTTTTTTAAAATAAAAAATGATGAAATAAAATATATACATATCTTTTCAATTAATTTAAAATAAAAAAATTTCTATTTTTAAAATAAAATATATATTCTCTTAATTAATCTAAAATTAAATAATTTATTTTTTATTATTATTACAAAATAACAATCAATATGTTTGAATCTTGCAAAGCCTGATTCGAGGATAATGGGAGTCCATTTGAGTCAATTTTTGTGAAATTGGCTCAGCCTAATTTAAATTTGAATTTAAATAGTTTTTTCTAATTAATTTGAATGTCCTATCTAAATTAGGAAATTAAATTCACCAATCCAGACCTTATTGAAATTTAAAATCTGAGCTCCTATAGCATACAGTGGCGTGAGGTCTTTGTTTGGGGACAGATTTCAATTGCTTTAGTGAAGATCCAGCTAAAAAATGTTTCATCAAGGAAGATCTGTCTTCCTCGGTTCGATCCGAAGGAGCAAGGGCTTCAAGCCCCATTTTCCTCTAGTTTTTAGGTGAAATTATTACATCTGATCAAAAATCAAATGGTCCAAATGTATACCGAGCAATATTGAGTTCAAAATACAAAATTTTGTGTGATGTGGTGCGTGGTTATTGGTCTCTAATTGCATTCGAACACCGGATGTAATAATTGCTCAGTTTTCAGAGGCCCCGCTGGAGTAGTAAAAAAAAAGGGGACTCTCTGTAATAGAAGCCCTCCATAGAAGCTCCCATAAAATTTCCAACCGGTCAGACCAGCTCATGCCGTCGGCTTCCTCCACTCCATATACAATAATAGCCTTCCAGGCCATTAACTGTCCGACCACCAACTCCATTCGACATCGAAATCCCCATCCCGACTCGGGCCACCTACACTCTCTCACGCTGCTATGCCGAGAGGAGAAGGGCAAACTTTTTGATGTTAGAGCATTCAGGCAAGATTGACATGGGCAGACTTTTCTTCCTTCAAGAGTTGATGCATGAGTTTATGTATTAGAGAGAGAAACACCAGAAATTTCGTTAGAGAGAGAAATCCACAGAAATTCAAAATTTTGGTTCCCGGTTTTCGTTCCTGCTTCTCAGGAAGGATGGTGGATAATGGCGGCGGAGAGTCGCTGGCTAGCCCTATCTCTAGCGACTAGACCTCCGTCCTTTATTGGTAATTCAAAGATTAATCTGAAGGTTAACGAAGTGTTGTCATCCAATCAGTACTCGGATTTTCATTTGTAAAAGCCACATGGACAGTTGGTGATTAAAGATGTCTCAGAAGAAGCGCCAAAGAAGATTAAGCATATGGAAGGCAAAGGAAAAAAGAGTGGTTGAATCTGGAATGAATATTAATCCAGGTACTGATAAAGTTTTTTCTGCAACTAAATCGTTGGATCCCGATGCTTCCTCTTCCGGGATGAAAATCTTTGTTAACAGATTTATGAATTCAAATATAAACTCTGAACCCAATGAGTTAAAGGCGAATTCATTGAATTTGGGTAACAATAATATTCAATCTGTGGTGAATAGTAATAACAGAACGAATGTGGATAAGGTGATTGTTAAATGATGAATACTGCTGATAGTATTGGCAATAATAATCCTTAGAGCAAAAAGCCGTATATCAAAATTGATTTTAAGGAGGTTGAAATGTTGTTATCTGATGATGGTAAAGCAGTAAGGCTGAACGAAGAAATGGAAATTAAGAATTCAAAGAAACTATTGAATTCTATGGTTATAAAGGTGTTTGGAAGAGAACTTGCTTCTCATTTGGTAGCTTGGGAGATCAGAAAGCAATGGAGTCACTTGGGTCAATTTCATTTTACCACTTTAGGAAGAGGTTGGTTCCTTTGTTCTTTTTAATCGGAGGAGATGATGGAAGCATCTCTATCAGGAGGACCGTGGTTTATTAATGGACACATTGTGGGAATGGAGAAGTGGTCCACAAACTTTTCTGCTTTATTAATGAAGGGTCTAACCTCTCCCATATGGGTTAGAATGCCTAACTTGCCTTTGCAATGTTGGGATGAAGTTAACATAGCAAGGATTGCTTCTAGAATTGGTATCCCATTAATGATGGATGGGAATTTATTCCAATGGGGAAGGAGAGAGTTGCTAGAGTTTGTGTGCGGGTGAAGCTAAATCAACCTCTTCCTTTGGGAATTTGGGTGGATAGCATTTCGGGAAGGTTCTTTCAAAAAGTTAAATATGAGAAAGTGACCAACCTTTGCTTCGAATGTGGTTTGATTGGGCACTTGAAGGAGGAATGTGAAAAAATCAAAGGCAAGTCCAGTGAAGTAAAGATTGTTGATAGTAACAATAAAAAAGTTGATGAAGGAAGAAATGTGCAAGATAAAGTTGATGAACCATCATATGGTCCTTGGATTCTTGTTAACAACAAGAAAGGAAGAAGGCCTTTTAAAAGAAGCAATGTGGTGAAATCCAGCAAAGCTACATATGTTAAGAAGAATGGAAATTCAATAGCAGCTCAGAAAGAAGGTTCGGGTGGAGATGAAGCAAGGAAAGAATCTTCCCTCACAGAGTTAGCTGACACGGGAAATGAAGAACAGTTAGAAGAAGAGAAAATGTTTTAGAAATGGATCAACAAAATGATACAAAGATTGGAGTTGATGCTGTGGATAGAGAAGATTTTTCAGTCAATGATGAGGAAGATTCTGAAGCCGGTTTGAGTAAGACCTCTATATGTACTATTCCTAACATATCAAATTCTGTTAATAAATTTGATATTCTGAATTCAGTCAATGATAATATGCTGAATGAAGAAATGTTAGATGTGGAAAATTGCATGGAAAAAAATGAGGAAACTTATGATGGTCATAGAGTGAGATCGAACAAAGTTGAAAATGTTGATAGTAATATTTCTGGTAGTATTTTGGGAAGAGACAAAAGTTCTAATGGTGAGTCTAACAAGATGAAATTAGCTAAAGAACTGAAATCTCTTGGTCCTATAAAGAACATTCCGAGAGGGGGGAATTTTGATGGTGGCGGTAACAAAAGGAAGGAAGGGGCGGCATCCCCTAGGTTGTATCAATGAATTCTATAGCTTTTTGGAATTGTAGAGGGGCCAAGAGAAAGAGGCCTCTCTATATCTTAAGGAGGTGATTAAACACCATGGTATTTTGTTTGTGGGATTGGTGGAAACTAAAATCAATGCTTTTGACAAAGTTTCCTTTGAGAAGATTATGGGAGCTGATTGGGATTTCTATCTCATTCCATCTGATGGCCTATCTGGAGGAATTATGGTGTTGTGGAGGTCTGACTTAGCTTCTTTTTCAGTTTTAAAGGAAGCAAATAAGTATATTATTGGAGATCTCAATGTATTCAATAAAGGGGTGTGGATGATTGCTACTATCTATGGCAACAAGGAAGTTGTAAAGAGGAGAGAGTTATGGAGGCATTTACATGAGGGTTCCATTAGAAAGGTTGCTCTCATTGTTGGGGGAGACTTTAATTGTATCTTAACTCATGAAGACAAGAGGGGTGGAAGAAAATTTGTTTTTTCTCAAGGTCCCAAAGAGATGGTTGGTTTCTTAAATATGAGTGACTTACAAGATGTGGGATTTGTTGGTCCAAGATTCACTTGGTGTAACAATAAATCAGGAGGAGATCGTATACTTGAGAGGCTGGATAGATGTTTGCTTAACTCTATAGCCATCAATAGAGTTAATATAGCTGTGGTAAGACACCTTGCTAGAGTAGCTTCGGATCATTGTCCCATAGTCTTGAAGATTTTTGATAATTCTTATAAAAAGAATGGGATGATTAAATTTGAATATGTGTGGATTTCTTATAAAGCTTCGTGTCTCATTATTGAAAGAGTTTGGAGGAAGGAATTCCAAGGCAGTGATATGGAAATTCTCAATAAGAAGTGCAAGAAAGCTTTGAAGGATTTGTTTTATTGGAGCAAGGCAAGGATTAGGGACTTTTCTTTGGAAAAGGAGAAATTAAAAGAAGAAATCTCTCAGATTCAAGAAGAAGAGGCTTCGGTTGGATGTCTTACTGATGAAAAGCTTTAGATGCTGAGATCAAAAGTTAAAGAGCTTAATGCGGTTCTTTCACGGATTAATACATGTTGGAGGCAAAGACCAAAGGCTAAGTGGATAGAAGAAGGTGACACTAATTCTAAATTTTTTCATTCTTTTGCCAACTCAAGAAGAAATGGAAAAGGGATTTCTCAAATTAAAAATGTTGGTGGTGTAATCACTGAAGAACCCGAAGAGATGCATAAGGTTTTTTTCCAGTTTTTTTAAAATAAATGGAAACAGAGGACTTGCTGCATTGATAATTGGCCTAACCCGATAGCTGTTCTGGATGATGCTGATAGAAGAATCTTGGAAGATCATATCTCAGATGTGGAAATTCTGGAAGTTATCAAAGGACTTGGCAATAACAAATCTCTGGGACCTGATGGTATTACGTATTCTTCTCTTAAAAATTACTGAAGAATTATTGGTATTGATGTTTGTAAAGCCGTTAGAGAATTTTTTGATTCAAGAAAAATGTGTAGTAATTGGAAGGAAAGTCTTATTGTATTGATACCGAAAATTACTAATCCTTTAACTCCTGATGGTTTCCATCCTATCAGCTTGTGCAATTCCATTTATAAAGTTGTTGCTAAGGTTTTATTGAACAGACTTTTGGTGGTAATTCCAAAAGTTATTTCTGAAGAGCAGGTAGCTTTCTTAAAGGGGAGAAGCATTTCAGAACATTTATTGCTGGCATAGGAATTGGTCAATAAAATTAGGATTTCTAAATCTAAAGAAGGTTTGGTGTCCATCAAGCTGGACATGGAGCAAGCCTATGATAGCATGTGTTGGAATACTCTTGATGAGATGATGAGAAGATTGGGATTTCTCGTGAGATTCATGAAGTTGATTATTGAGTGCATTATGGAGCCTAGATTTTCAATTATCATAAATGGAGGCATATCCAAGTGGATTGAGGGGAGGAGTGGCTTCTGTCAGGGATGTCCATTATCCCCTTTTCTTTTTATCATTTGTTCCCAATTATTAACTAATGTCCTTTCTCAGGACGGGAAGGAATTAGGCATTAAAGTTGCTTCCAAAGGTCAGAAGATTTCTCATTTTCTTTATGCAGATGATGTCCTATTATTGTCTGATGGTAAGATTAAAAGAATTAAGGAGATGAAGTTCATTTTAAACAATTACTGTGGATGGACTGGACAAAGATTGAACCTCAATAAATCTGCCATGATTATTAGCAAGACTGTTGAGAGAAGAAGGAAGAAGAAAATAGTAAGAATCTTGGAGATCAAGGCGGTAGAGGAACTTTAACTACTTGGGAACAAAATTGGCCATAAGGAGATTAAAAAAGTCTGATTTTCAATTTCTTTTGGATAAATCTTTGAAGATTTTAAATGCTTGGGGAAATAGATATATTTATCTAGTTGGAAAACTAGTGCCAGCCAATTCAGTTTTTTGTAATCTGCCATTGTATTTAATTTCTCATTCCATTATTCCTTTAAGTGTGCTAAGGGAATTTGAGAAATACTGTAGGAGTTTCATCTGGAATAATCAAGATGGAAAACAGGGGATGTACTATGTAGCATGGGAAGATCTTTGCAAACCAAGAGCTTCCAATGGTTGGGGAATCCATTCAGCAATTAGCAGTGTTGAAACATTGAGAGCTAAGTTATAGTTATCAACCCAAACTCCTTATTAAATAGAAATATCTTGATCAAATACGGTGAAGACTGGTGGAAGAAAGAGGATTTTAAAGGAGGTTCTTCGGCATGGAAGATTATTTCTAGTAGCTGGAAATCCATGAAGAATATTATCAGATGGAATGTGGTGAAAGGAACTCATATTAATGTATTGAAGGATGTTTAGATTTTTGACAAAAGCTTACTCAAATGGCCAACATTTGTAGCTTCTTTTGAAGAGGATAACATCACTCTGGATTATTTCATTCTTGAAGGTAGATGGAACATTGAAAAATTACTACTTTTTTCGGTGAAGACTTGATTATTATTATTAGTAATATTCATATACACCAAGAAGAAGAAGAAGATTTTATGGATCTTAAATACAAATTCTCTGGAAAATCAATTGCCGCATTGATTAAAGAAGAGACGGTGAGGATGGATGATGGAAATTCTTTCTTATGGATTCATATGATGAATTTGTATGCACGGGGGGAATTATTCATTTGGAGGCTTTGTAAAAATGTTATTCCAACAGCAGATTTTCTGATGAGAAGGAGATTATCTAATAATAATTTGTGTCAAAGAGAGTGTGGAGAAGTGGAAAATCTGGACCATGTCACTACTGAATGTCCAAAGTTGTTAAGAATTATTGGCACTCTTCGGGAATGGGGCTTTCATATTCCCTTTTAAGATTCTTTTCAGCAATGTATGAATGAGTTACAAAATTTGTTTGAGAAGAATCCATTGATGGTAAATATTTATTTTACAATGTTATGGTTTTCTTGGAATGATAGAAATAAAACAAGGCATGGTAAGAAAGAAGACGGTGAATATGTATTGGCTGCAAATGTGGTTAGCATTGTTGCGTTGGACAAAAGACACAAAATACTCTCTGAAAATTGGGATGCTATTCAATCCAATGGATTGTCTACAGATTTTTGGCATCCTCCACCACCCAAGTCGTACAAGATTAATATTGATGCTGCATTGAGGAGCAACTATAGAGCGGGCATTGGAGGAATTGTTAGAGGCCATAGAGGAAGATTTGTTCGTGCATTTAGTTTCTATGGGATGCATTGGGATATAGCACAACTGGAACTTTATTCTTTTAACTTTTTAAAAGATCTATTGCATAATTGTTTAGATAATGCTAAAGGTGTTATCATAGAGGGAGACAATAAAAATGTCATTCAATTTCTTCTCAACATGTACAGTAAAGAAAAGAAGAAACTTGGAGACAATGGAGATGAAGACTTCTTTGGTTTGAGGTATGGGAATAATGTCATTTTTAAATGTATTGGTAGGAAGTGTAATAGGATAGCTGACTTTTGTGCTAACCTATCATTTTCTTATGATTTTATTTGGGATCTTTTTTGTGAGAGCTCTCTTCCTTCCTCCTTTGTTAAACTTGTAAAGGAGGAATGTTGTTTGGAGCCAGCACTCTTCTAGTTTGTATCTAGGCTTTGGTTTCTTTTTATTTTCAATGCTGATTGCATTTCCTTCAAAAAAAAGACAAGGGTAGCTTGCAATCCAAGAAAGTCATGAAGATTGTGACTGCTCTTTGTTTCCTTTCTTGAGAAAAAAAAGTGCTTTTCATATTTTAAAAAAAAAGGAAGTGTAAGTGAAGTTTTCTCGAGAATGCTCTATAGAATACTTTTTTTTAACTTCTACGTTATTCTGAAAATATAATTTGTTCATTTGACATTTAAACAGCTGCTCTCTAGTGATTTATGCCATGATTTAATACTCTTTAGTCTCATGCATCCACCCGATAGCTCTTGTCCACTCTAATCTCTCGATGGAGAAAGAATCATTCACTGAGTGATGTTATGAGATATCTTCAGTAATATTTTGTTGCAATTTTCATCAGTATATGTATGAGTAGAGATATTTACTTATTTAGTATAATGCTCAGGCTAATAAAAGTGAATAATATGCTTACAAAAGTCACATGAATAGTAAAGTTAAAGGGAATAAAAGTCCAAAGGGCTTGATCCACATGTGGGGTTCACACCAGTATTTGGAAGATCTAGGGTACTAAAGAGAAACTGGAGAAATAAAATCAAGCAGTTACACATGCGTGAAAGAAAAATGGAGGTGGCATCATCCATGTGACGTAGATAAGCAGGATTTATAGTCCCTAAAAAGAAGGGGCCTACCCACTATTTAGGCATACTATGAGACCGAGTGTAGTAGCCTCGAACCCTAAATCTGAGTTGGGTTTAGTGCTCTACGACCAAAAGTAAAACCCGTGTCCTAACTAATGCAGTGCATAACCTAGACTCACCCTGGCCTGGATTTGGGAGCTAACTAACCTCTTAGTCGCTTTAAAACTATACTGTCAAGTCAATTATGAGAGATAGGTGAGTGGTACAATTTTTTGGAAGTTGGACCGACAACTAAAGAGTTTCCTAATTGGTCTTAGACTTATGTTGGGTAAATGCTCCTAACTAATGCAATTAAATTTTAATTAGATTTATTTCTAATGCAATGCATGGTAGTTTTGAAGTATCCAAATCATGTATGCATAAGATTTTAAAAATAGGTTTATTATAAAATAATTTTTTAGAAGGAGACTAGACTTTCCCAGGTCCGGCACCTCATCCTCATAGGTCAGATTATCCAGACTCTTCCAGCAGGCGGGGAAGTGTCTCAAAGCAAGGAGGGAGAAAAAATACAGTAATATGCATGCGACACCGGACGGTTCTAGAAATTTTCTTGGTTTGTTATGTTTCTATGTTGTTTAAACTTAAAATTATAAATATTGATTGCTAGTAAAAGAATTTTTTATAGTCCTTAGAGAGCCTAACGAGTTCCAGGAAAAAATAAAAAAGACATGCAGCTCACCAATAAATGAAGAAAAATATGCAAGCCTAGAGGCACACAGCATAAATAAAATACATCAACATAATCAAACTAATCAAATAAATTTCCATAGGCCTACTGCCCTTTAATTATATACCAGGGTCTGCAGAAAATTAAAGTGGCCAGGCACCACTACGAACAACTCGGATTTCTAATCCTATGACTAATGCAAAGAACTTTGAGTGGGATATTGGGTCTTCAAGTCTTCAGCTTTCTTGGACTAATTTTCCTTAGACTTCTGGGCTCTCTCCTCCTTGAACTCTATGGATCTCTCCTCTTTGGACTCCTTGGATTTTTCGTGGCTTGAATATCCAAAAGAAGAGATAATCCCCCCTGTAGGTGATATTGCCTTTTCTCTTTGGATATCTAAAGCCATCTAAACTCGATCTTCCAAATGGAAGAAGACTCTCCCCTTTGAGGATGCCTTCTTCTTTTAGAATTCAAGTTGGATAAGAATATCCCAACTCAGAGTTATTTTCACAACTCTCACCAATATTATAAATAATTTATATTAATTAAAAAAATAGTAAATTCTAAACTCCCTATAAGGTTATCCTAATAAAAATCTGTAGTAGATATAATCTCAAGTAGTTATATAAAATAAAATAATACACATCACAGCCACACCAAGCCATGCTCTTAATTATTGAGGGCTGAGCACCTTCTGGAGGACCTATAGCAGTTAATATTAATTATTTTAGTTCTCATTTATTTAGGGGGGTTGAGCAAGCACCTACACAAGACATCATTAGAAATCATGACATTTGCCTCCCCTTTATTATTGCATAAGCATGGACACCTGCAAGAAAAATAGTATATATATGTATCGTTCCTAACCTAGGGGTAAATCTAACGCACATCACATCCATCCATAGAGTGCAGGAAAAGTAAGCAAATACAGCAACTTCATCACAACATGCAATGAAACTCGAAAAAAATAGTACACAGTGGAAAAGGAAACATCGGCCTAGCCAAGATCTAGAAGTGGTGCCATAGCAAACAATTCTATGTGTCTGTAAGGCTTGTGTGGCTTTGGATAAGTCCTATGTGGGAGGATTAGTTTAAATTACCTAAGATTTAGAGTTTGTTAAAGGCCAAAAAAGAAAATTTTATTTAAGGTTAAAATATTAGTGAATTAGGATCCATTTTAGTCAATTTAGTTTGTTGATCACTTCTTAATACTTAGGGTAGTGATATTTGAAGTTTAAGTTGTATTAGCCAATTTTGGAAAGTCCCAGGTCTTCCTAGATGCTAGGCTATGGGGGTCCAAAAGGTCACTATGGGAAATATGCTAGGTTTGGGGTTCCTAACACTTTAGGTAAATACTAGGGCTTAAGGTGAGTAGTTAAACAGGTAGTTTGCTTGATTTAGAATTTCCTACGCAAATTTATTAATTTTACAAGTTTCGGGCCTTAGACTATAGGCTGAGGTTGACCGGAATGTTGACTTTAGATTTAAGTTAGTTTCTGGAATCCTAATATTTTTGATAAATACTAGATCCTAATTTGAGTTGAATTCAATTGAATTTGTCTAATTTGGAATTTTTTATAATTAGTTATGAATTTCTAAAGTTTGGGTATTTATTGAATTATCTAAATTATCTAATTAAGGGAGGATTTTATGGTTTTGATCCAAATAAGCTCCAAACTGATTGGAATCACCCCCAAATATTAGAAATGACCTTAGAAGGTGTTACCAAGTGCTTAGGGAAAATTTGAGATTTTTAATAATTTTTAACAATTTATTAGGGGCAAAAAGGTAATTTTGATTAAAGTTAAAATTAATGTTCATATTGAGGTCAACCTAAAGTGACCTATTTATCTCAGGTTAAGGACTAAAATCTAAAGAATATGAGTTATTATGGGTATCTTTTTGAGTTGAAATGGATTTATTGTAATTTTTAAAAGGCATCGGAGCCTAATTAATGGGTTAAATTAGGGTTGGTTAATTAAGGGGTCTAAAGGCTCCTAAAAATTCCTAAAAAATTCTAAGAGGTTTAGAATGTCACTAAGTTTAAATATTGAAGTTTTCATAACAATCAGTGATCTACCCTAGCTCCTAAAATTTTTCTAAGTTTGCTAGATAGGTTCTTAATTATTGTCCTTAGGGTGTCACGACATTATTTGGGTTTAAAATAAAGTTTTGCACTAACCCTTGAGGTAACAATACAGGGGAATACACAAACAAAATAAACACACAATATCCTTAGATCAAGGAGAGCCTAAACTAAGTGGTGGTGTATCCTACACATACAAACTACGATAAAGAAAAGCAAATACACCTACAAAAGGGATTAGTGAATGATTGAGACTCAATCATCCATTAAGCCACCTCCCTTATGATTGCTCTTCACATGCACAATCCATATTTAAAATTTCATTGTGAGTGGATCTCCCAAAATTAGTATTAAATAATATAAGAAATTTTAAAATATTTTGAAATACCTATAAATATATATAAATTTTGGAAAATAACATAATTAAAAATAAATCAATTCATATCTATATAAATATAAAGGAGATCCACCAGTCACACAAGAAGGTTTCAAAATGATTTAAAAATAATTTTTAATTTTAAAATAATTATAATAATGATTATTTAAATAATATCAAAATAC
>NW_021319868.1:0-3855 GCF_001605985.2 Dendrobium catenatum | reverse complement strand
CCCTAGGCCTTTGGAGAGGCTCCTTCATTATGATGGGTTACACATACAAGCCCTAGTTTACTTTATAGTCAGGCATTATCTCTTCAAGTATGTTAAGACTCTTTTAATGTGTCAAATGGTAACACTTGCACATACTATGGACTATTCTTTTACTTTCACGCAAATTATGTTGAAGAATTGTATTAGACATTTGTCATAGGTTAGTGCACTAAGGATGCTTTGGCCATGTCAGCCAAAGCTTTCCTCCTTTGTGAACCTTAGTGACTTTTATATGGTTAACTAATATTAAGTTAGGCCACCCATTTGTTCCATGAGCACCTCTTTTTTGCATGAAGTAGACTTCAGTAGGATGATTTTTCTTGGTTTTATAATAAAATCCTTAAACAATTATAAAACCCACCTCTTAGTAATTTTTGACTTTTTAAATATTGAGTTCATGAATATGTTAAGAATGCAGAAAAAAAAAAGAAATAAAATCTAAGATTTAGAATGTTAAGTTGGATTTTTTATAGTGTATTTTTCTATAGGCATGTATATAGACTTAAATTATGTCAACTATATGGGAATATGTTTGGGACTTCATTTGCATGAAGATTAATGAATTAAAAAAGAGAAAACTATTTGAAACCTATTTGTATAGACCACATTTTTTTTATGTTATTTAGATTCGGAATACCTCAAGATAGGAGGGCATGTGTTCGGGAAGGCCATTGGTCCTAAGTACATTGTGATAATGCAAAAATCATTTGAATAGAATATAATATTATTATTATTTTACTATAAAAATAATCAAGTATTATTTTTTTAATAGCAACATGCCATATTGGAATATCAAATACTTCACATCCAGCCTTAGCTGGTTCTTACCTATATAGTGATATTGTGTTACATCTTTCTATCTTAATTTTTGTGTGATGATAAATATTAAGCTAGAAATCGTTGAGTTGTAAGGGCTGTGTACTAAGGAGTCGTTGGTCCTCATGCGCCAGCATGCAATATTGAAACTATTAAATAAACTATCAAGCCTCAAGCATATAGTACACATTAACCTATTTGTGATTTATTTTCACCTCATTTCTTAAATCTTATTTTCATTATGTAATGGTAATAAAGGCTGGACACTTTAAGTTGACAGGCTCACGTCCTAAGGAGGCTTTGAATCCTCGATGCCCATGGTGACACATGCTCACTATTTCACCATTATGGGAATAAAGGTCGCAAAAGATGTGCATAAACCAATCCCCTTCTCACGAAATTTGAAGCTCAACCTTAGTGCCCAATTAACTTTTAACCACAAAGTGTTAAATCTTAGATATGGTAGAAACCGCTTTTACATTACTTATGTGAGTTAAGATCTCCTTCTCCTAATGAACAAAGGAGCTTACGATTTTTATGGTGCGGCTAGCTCACTTTAGTGTGTCAACTATCTATCTCTACCTTGATCTTATGGGACCAAAGGGAAGGACTAGCAACCTTGTAGCGTTATAAATCCTCTACCTTCCTAGTGTAAATTCGAAGATGGATTATTTGCCACTCAAATTCCTTATAATTTCTAGCATAGGTTAATGGCTCATATATTTGGGCCTCTTTATACTTAAATTATCAAAATTTTAACTCTAAAACTTAAGTTATATTAATTTTCACCCTAAAATTTTCATGTCAAGTGAAATATTAACTTAATTGAATAGTATTAATTAAACATTGCAATTTAAACCTTCACCTAACGTAGGTAGTTTAGTTAATCAATAATTTTAATACAAAATAATGTCTAGATAATGACACATTTCTATAAGCATCCTGAGGTAAGAGAATAGCTAGATATTTTTTTTTTCATTATAATATTTTTGATGATGTGATGTTGTGTTTCTAGTTTGGATTGTTTATGATTTTTTTATTTTTATTTATTGATTGATGTGTAGCCCTTAAATAATTAGAAATTTTATAGATATATCTTCTATAAGTGTCCACATTCCTAGTGGGTTGATTAAATGTCATATTATCATTATAAATGTACTCTTTAATAGGCACCACAAGGATTGCTAAGCAATTGAATTTTTTTTAAAGGACTAGGTTTGGATATGAATATAAATAATTTATTATAATTATGCCAGCCTCTATTTTACATGCAGCTTGTATAATTTTTTTATTCTTATGTAATTTTTATTAGGAAAGCTATGTTGGAATAAGGAAGGAGGCCAAACATGTGAAAATCAATCAAGCCCACACATACCATTTTATTTAATATGGTTTTAGGCTTGGTTGTAGTTATGATAGATGTCAGCTACCCTTTTTCTCTTTTCTTGGGGTGTATTATAAAACCCAGCTGCAGTTATGGCCTTTTAATTATTATTTATTTTTTGATAATTGATTTATTTACATTGATTATGTGTTTGAACTATATGATTTTCTTATGGTTTCTTTCACTATGTTCCTTTGGGGTGGCTTAGATGGAGTCTATATATTATGCTCTTAAAAGTTAAATTTTTTATAAAATAATAAATAATTATATGGACAAAAATTAACCAATATTTTTAAATTAATGAATGAGCACTCTGTTGACTTGTTTTTTGCCTTGGACGAGGTCAAAGAGTTGACCTGGTCAAATTTGACCAGGCTAGACCCCAGGACCCATCCCAATGGGTCTAGAGAGTCATGCCAAGTTTGTTGAGCCTAAACCTAGGTTTTGGGTCAACTCGGTTGACCGAGTCAACATAGTTTGACCCATTTGGGCCCTTTAAGCCTAAAATCAATTCTAAATCAATTCCATGGCCTTCGAGCTTGATCCACTCACATCTTGGACCTATTTGACTAGGTTGACCAAGTCAATCATTGACTTGGTCAACCCAAGTCTAGAATAGGTCAAAATAACCTATTTAGGTCATTTAAAATCCCTTTAATTCAAATAAAATCCTCTTAATGCCTTGGGATTCAAAACCACGACCAAAGCTATTTAATTTCCCTCCTAAATCATTGGAGATTTGATCTAGACCATTCATCTATGGCTTAGACGTTTAAATAGGGAGAAATTAGGTTTAGGAAGGGATCTTTTGACTCTGGCTCTCTCTCCAAGCGACCTCAGCCTCTGACAATTGGTTTGAGATCTCCCACCACCCTCCTCAACTATTTCCAACCCTAACCCGTCTCCAAGACCTCGCCGGCGGCCATCCTCTGATGAACTCGAGGAGTTTTCCATTCCAAGATGAATTTTGGCCGATCGAAGGAGTTTTGGAGCTCGACGCCAACCAAGGAATTGTACGTAGACAGTCTGAAAGTGCAACAAGCCCAAGATCGACTGAATCTACCATGTGGATTGAGGTATGTCGCAAACCCTAGTCTAGAGCAGTTAGATTTAAATAGCTTTCTATAGAACAAATTTTAGATCTTGAAATTAGTCCCCCACGAATGCTCTACGTCTGCACGACTTGTGTTTAAAATTTTGTGAATTTTCATCAAGTATTTCAAGAGAACGAAGTGAAATACGTTTTAGGGTTTTGGACTGGTACGTGCATGGGCTGCGAGATTTCTGAACCATTAATTTTAAGATCAACAGTTCGGATCGCGTCATACCACGGGCAGTCCGAGAAATGTATCTTGTTTTATCGGACGGGATCCCGTCCTCCTTAATCTCCACCTCTCATTCGATTTGGCAGAGGATCCAATGGCGGGGCCACACTACTAACTCATTTGAGGGATTGCGTATTGGGCCCGCCGACAGGGTAATGATTGGGAGCTAATTGTGGAATCATGTAATCAGCGCCAATCATTGGCAGCCGCCACCATGATATGAGCAAGCGAATTGAACCGTGCCAAGTGTCACACTAGGAGCTACCATCGCCGATTTTTAATATAATAAAT
>NW_021319867.1:190847-207860 GCF_001605985.2 Dendrobium catenatum | reverse complement strand
TCAAGCTTTCTCTTCAAGTTTCCCCCATAAGAATGAATCTATAATGGCTGCAAAAAATACTTACAAAGTGCCTTATCATAGCTTAAATAGAAGCTCTCAAAATGAGCTCATTAAAGCAAGTTGCCGACATTATCGTCCAGGACGATATCCATATCGTCGTATACGATCAGTACAATTTCAGCTCATCAGCCCGGGACGATTATGGACGATCAGAAGAAAATTGGTTACATCGTCCTGGCCGATGTCATGATCGTCCAGGACGATTAGTTTAAAACCGATTTAAATTATCCTGATCATCGCCCTGAATTCAAGCTGTCCGATGTAGATCGTCTAGGACATCGTCCGGCCGATCCTTTGATCATCCCAGACGATGTGATCGTATCAATCAACCATTAATGCTTTCCAAAGATACCATATCAATGTAGGCATAATTGAGTTAGATCAGCCTGGACGATATAAATATCGTCCTGGCCGATTTCCTAAAAAAAGAATTCCTAAACTGATTATGGCGGTTGATTCTTTCTGAATTAAGACTATAGTCCTTGCCGATACAGGTATCGTCCAGGCCAATCAGCTTATGACGGCTACCTTAATGAGGATGCCCTAATTAGGTTTTTTATTTTTTGACAGATCGTCCTAGACAATATAAATATCGTCCTGGACGATGTTACCAAAAAAGAACTCTTTAGGGAACAATAAAAAATCTTCCAAGTTACAAATCATCAGGTGTCAAACTAAATACAACAGACTCAAGCAAGGAAAAAGTGTACAAACTGACTCAGACCTAGTCTACCTAATCTTGAGCTGGTTCCAAATTGCACTCTGATCGTGTGGACCTAAAATGTTAGTACAAAAGGCAATCGTAGAGAAATAAGAATGTTTTCTATCATCAAAATTATTGACCGTAGATCCGCAACATGTCACACCTCAATGTTCACCGAGCAGGACATAATTTTTTCTTTTCTCTCCACCACAATAGACAGCATTCTCTTGGTGGAGTTCTCCTGGTCTCGACCATCAATGGCCTTTGATATCTTCTCTTCTTTAGCCCTCTCTCTTTCACAAAGTTTAGGACCCGGTATACCCGAGCTAAAAGATTCTCAGGCTCTTTTTTTCTTGGAGTGATTAAGGCTTCAGGCCATTGATCCCAAAAAGATTTCTTTAGCTCCCCAGTCGAGCTTTTTCTCTTCACCCATTTCAGACATGCAAACCTATTCCGGGTGGGAATGGTTTCCTCAAGCTCTTAGGCAGGAAGGTTTGAAGGGTGGATAGGCACCAATTGTTGCTGAACTTAGAGTTTTGCATTCATCTTTCTTCTCTTCCTCCTTCTAAGCTTATCTCCAAATGAAGAGGCTTCATCCTCATATTTTTTAGGTACAAATAACCCGGTTGACAGGGTATTAGTGTTGGCAGTCACCACTGATATTCTTTCTCCAACTACTATCCTCTTGGTAGTTGGGGCCTCAGGTTGTGATAACCTTTTGAATATAGAAACTCTCTTATGAGGATTTTCAATAGTATTAGTAGCTCGTGATGTTGCCAGGTACGATAGGCATATAGCAACTTCAGTAGAACAGGCCTCTTAGTAGGCTATTTAGTAGTCATGCCATTCACAGGAACGGTGGCAGTCCTTGCTTTAATTGTAAGGAAGTTGAGGCTACTAAACTGGATGGTAGCTCCATCATTTCTCGTCTCAATGATAGTATTTGCCAGTTGGATCCTGATATCTTTTCTTAGTTGGACAGTCATTGGAGTATTCTATAGATCCATCTGCACGAATGAAAGGTAAGGGTTAGTAATCAGAATATGATACATCACCCCATAATTTCAAAGTGTAGAGACAAGAACAAAATAGAAAATAAAAGTAGATAACATTAGCAAGAAATTCAAATAATACAAATTTAAAATACTTGATATATGAGTTATCTCAATGAAATTATTTGGACGATCATTTCTTAAAATATTTAAAATTTTAATTATTTAAATTATCATTTTAGAAAATTTTAAAATTTTTAGTCCATATTAATTTAGTTGCTACTATAATACTAAGACGACTAGCCAAAGATGGAAAGATAAATCAATTCACAGTGGAGTCGCCAATAAATTTAGTCCCTGCCTCCACCCGCTTATAATTTTTCTTTAGCGAGGGAGTTTTAACGCAATAAGATCTGGGGTAAATTTTGGGAAGGCAGATAGGTTTGTAGATAATACACTACCCAAATATTTCACCCTCATTTTGCGAGGACTTTATGATCTGAGTTCTAGTTTCCTATAGGCACAAGCCCCTATAATTAATTACCTTTCCTAATAACAAGAGAGAACTTTTAATTAAGGCTAGTCATCAATCAGATATATTGTGTCCATAAATATGTAGTATCATACATATAGTAGCAACATAGGCAATCAGAATTTGGGAATTTATAGATTTTGGAGGATTTGATATTTAAATTAGAAATTTCATCATCTTACACTTAAAGCAGATGGTGGGGGATTGGATGATGGACCTGATCAAGATCTCATGGTTCCATCATCCCGGGCCATCGTTGACCCTGGTCTACTTAGTTAGTGGAGGTAGTCGACCCAACCTGACATAAGGATCCTTATCGGTAGCCATGGGTTGCTTCATCCAAGGGTACCTTGTAGACTTGGGATGGATATTTGTCTAATGGGACAAGTTTGAATCCACCTTAGCTAACAAAGGGCTTTATGCCCTATTAATTATATCCTATTGATTCATATCTCAAAAATTTAATGCCAATAAGGAACATATTGGCTCTGGCCATAACCAGTATTTTATGGTGCCATTTGATGGAAAAATCACTCGGTTTAGAGGGCCTCGGCTCAAAACTGTTTATACTGCTTTGCCATTTATTAGCATAGCCACCGGTTAGAGGACACGTACCACATCCTTACTGGCAGGAGATTATTTGAGAATTGATCCTAGTGATATTTTTAACTAGACATTTAGCTCTAAGTGAGCTGAAGTTATTTTTTAATTTGTCCACTTCAATAAACTGTTGTAGAGGGTGAATGGATTTTGCTTTAAGACATGATGGATTTATTTCAATTTTAAATATTTTTGAGTTTTGAGATTTTTGGAATTTTTGTGGAGTTTTGGAGATTTGAGTGGCATTTGTGATGACATTTGTACTATTTAAATGGACCACTCCAGTTGAGACCTACATTCAATGCGGCTATCATCAGGATACTTTTTGGGGACATTTTTATTTAAGGATTAAACCTTATCGACTCTATAGGGCTATCGATAGAGGATCATGTTTGTCATAGGCTTTATGCCTTTGTTAGTGAATTCTTATTCTTACAGACATTGAAGGCCTAATATGAATGTATTAAAACAAATATACCGATTGTGACAACCATATATTTATTTGTTGGTTCAAACCCTATCGACTCCTATTGACATGCATAGAAGGATTAGGTTGAAAGTTTGTTAGGGATGTTAAGCCCTTAAGAACAAGCCCGAGGCTAACCAAGAAGGGGGGTGAATTGGTATTTTAAAATTTTTCTTTAGCTAAAGCACAAAATTAAAACCAAAATCACCACAAAAATCAAAGTGCAAAAAATAATTAAATGTGGAAGTAAAACAAAGAAAGATCACACCGGATTTATAGTGGTTCGGTCAATCTTTGACCTATGTCCACTCCTCGGAGGCACCCTCCGAGTATTGCACTAACTAATTATCTCTCCTTTACCTCCCACAGCTAGGCAGAGAAGCCTTTACAATAGACTACTTTTCATCAACCCCGGTGTAGTAGAGAACTGACTCCTTTTGTTTCCTCCTGAAGCGGGCAGAGAACCCGGACCTTTTTCTGAAGTAGACCTCCCAAGAACCTCCCAAAGATGAAGGATGAAGAACATAGACAATGACTTAGAACCTTGCTTAGGGGAACCTTTGTGATCCCTCTCATAAACTCCCTCTCACAAGTTCCTCTCTCTCTCTCTCTCCCTCCCTCTCCCAAGGCTCTCTCAGGTCAAGACAACAACACTCATGGTCTTAAGCATGAGAAAATTTGGGTCCTTTAAATAGAATTTTAAGAACTGACATTATCGTCCAGGACGATAGAAATATCTTCCTCGACCAGGATAATTTGGGACGATCAGAAGAAAATTTGTTATATCATCCAGGACGATACAATATCGTCCTGGCTGATTAGTTCAAATTCGAGTACAATCGTCCTGAACATCGCCCAGAATAGATGATAGTCGATGTCAATCGTCCAGGACATCGTCCCGGCCGATTCCCGGCTGATGTGATCGTATCATTCAGCCTTAATTGCTTTCAATAATTACCAGATTAATTTATGCATAATTGTGCTGCATAGTACAGGCCGATATGGAGATTGTCCTGGCCGATATTTTAAAATAAAGAATACCTAAATTGATTATAGTGGCTGATTCTTTCTGATTTTTGCCTATCCTCCAGGCCGATACAATTATCATCGAGGATGATTTGCTTAATGATGGTTGCTTAACTAGGATGCCCTAATTAGGGTTTATATTTTTAGTTGAATCATCCTGGCCGATATGAACATCATCCAAGCCGATGTACTCAAAATTGAAAAACTCAGAAAATTCCTCAAATGTGTGTGTGCAAGGTTACTTAACATCAGGAACCACTTTAATAATTGACTCAAGAAAGAAAAAAATATAGAATTGACTTAACCTAAATCTACCTGATCTTGAGCTGGCTTGAGTTGCATTCGATCTTGTGGACCTAAAACGTTAGTAGGGAAGGCAGTCGTAGGAAATCATGAATGTTTTCTATAATCAAAAGTTTAATCCTTAAACTCAAATTTGTAACTATTTCCCCCTTTTTGATGATGGCAAACACACTAAAAAAATTATAAGCAGTTATGATAGTTTAGTAAAAAAAAAATGTGACAAAAAATAGTTCACTAAGTTCTAGAATTCGAAGTACAAGATACATAAAAACTACTCCCCCTTTTGACATCACAAAAAAGAGGGAAACACAGAAAAACACAAATAAAAAATATAACTAAAAATAAAACAAAACATAAGAAAAATAAACTACAGAAAATGGAAACTAAAACTAGAAAAATGAGGGACCCTGATCATCAAGCGGAGGTGGTGGTGGCTGCTGAAAGTAACTAGAGAGTGTAGCAAACTGTGCCCTAAACCAGGCTATGTTCCGGTCGTGCTGCTGCTGCTGGTGTGCAACATAGGCATCAAAATGGGTCTCCCACTGATCAAATCTCTCCACCAACTGATCCAGCTGAGAGTGCTAGCGGAGAGGAACAGGTTCAGAAATAGGAGCAGGAGCGAGAGCCTCCTCCTCCTCGTCCCCCTGAGCTTCCCCATCCCCTGGGTGGAGATGAGTACTGTGAAGGGCATTAAAGGAACTGTTTGAGTAGATGGGTGGCTGAAGGTCGGGAGGAGCAGGATATTAAAGCTGGTATTTGATTCTAGAACATATGCAATGAGGTGTCCTAGAGTAAGATTGGGTTTCATCTTATGACCTGGATCGAGGATTATAGTTAAATGCTCAATATAGCAAAAAAATAGCTCAGTAGCATTGAACTCTCTATGGGCTAGAATGTAAAAGGTAGTAAGTGAAAGTAGTGGAGTGATGTGGAATCTGTCCCTGACTTTTGGAATAAAAGAAGTGTGAAGAACATGCTAGATTGTCCTAGCATCTTTGAGTAAAGAGCTAGTCTCTCCAACATGAAAGTATGCGTTGGTGTGGCAAAGAAAGTGACTTGCAGTGGACCAGTCAAAGTCAGGATCAGAGATAAGGGTATACAGCTTATCCCCAGTGGTGGACAGCTACAATAGTTCAGCATAATCCTGATTTGTGATCTCGATAGGACGTCAATTAACATAAGAGGTGAGAGCAGTGTAGGAAGAATTTATGCGGAGGTTTGCATAAAATTGAAAAAGAAGTTCAGAACTAAAGTGGACTGTGAGAGTGAGAATAAAAAAAGAGAGGTGTGAGTGAAAAGATTCAGTACCAGATAGCAGAGATAGGATGGATTGATTGTTCGGGAGAGAGTAATGCAGCACTCTTTATAACGATGGTAGACAGCCTGATCATCTGCCTCCCAAAAATGAGGGTCCAACATGCCCCTCGAGGAGCTGCCAGACATCTGACGAGCACGCTTTCCACCAGCCAGAAGCAAACAGGAAGTAAAAAAGAGAGGAGAAGATGTTTGAAGTGAGAAACATTAGCTGGAAGGCTCTGAATTTAAAGGATCGACCAGATCGTCCAGGCTGATCACAGGATCATTCAAGAAGATCCAGTGCAATTATTGTGAACAGGACGATTGGTTAAACAAAAGGTCTGATCGTCCGGGATGATTAGACACAGGCGATCATCCCGAGGAGTCAGTCTGGAAGACTGTTAAAAAATCATATTGTTCAGGCCGATTAGGTGGATCGTCCAGGACGATGCTCAATAATGGATCGAACTGGTGAATTTAAAATGTTTTAAATCATGTGCTATGTGTATCGTCCATGACGAACAGTGGATCCTCAATGAGGATTATCTAGAAATGGATCATCCCCGGCAATTTCAAATATTTTAAATGTACTTACACGTGTATCGTCCAGGATGAACAGGTGTATCGGTCGGGACGATAATTAATAAATACATCATCTAGGATGAAAAAAGGTATCGGCCAAAACGATCAAGATGATTGTAGCAGAGGTCGATCATATCGTCCATGATGATAAAGGATCGTCTAGGACGATGAGAGCAGAAAAGTCAGAATATTCAACAGATGGAGTTTTTTGAACCACGAAAAGCCGATCATCTAGAACGATATAAAAATCTGTCAGGACGATGTGACAAAAAATTTTCAAATCAAAGGAGGGATAGAGATGATCAGAGAAGGCCCAAAAATAATAAGATCAACAAAAAATAACAACGATAAAACAAAAGATAAAAAAACATTTTTTCTTTTTTAATCAAAGCATGAACATGATATAGTCTCTATGTGATTGATTTTAAAAATTTATAAGTTAATGAGTTAACAACTTCAAAAATCCAAAAAATGGTAAAATATCCGATCATGTTAACCCTAAGCTCATATTTCTTTTTAGGGAAAATTTTTCTTTTGAAATCAAAAGGCCTAACTTAGAAGAAAACATTTGGATATGAAAAAGAGATCCGATCAAGATTTGGTTTCAGAAAAATATCTTATAAAATAATATATCAAAGTAGTTTATTAAATCGCAAAACTCGAAATCAAGTCCTTCAAAATCTCAAGTGATATATGAAATCTTCTAAGTTTTAAGAGATCGAAGAAAGGAAGATAGCTTGCTTTTTGATGGGCTCATTTTATGCCTCTTATCCATTGAATGGCGCACTTTGCGCATCTTTTGTGTATACTTTTTTTTTTCAAGTTAGCGTCATTGAGAATTTTTTTGTTTCTGACATCATTGGCCAATTTTTTCATTATTTTTTGCAAGATAGATTCTTTTTCAAAAACTCTTAAATATTCTTAGTTGTGAGTATATCTTCCAGATATTAAAGAAGAAAAACTCACTCTCTAATATAGGGAAGAACAATCCATAAAACAGAATAAAAAATCATGTGAGAGATGCATTGACAGGATAACGAGAAATCTTGAAGTAACATAAAAACTTTAACTATTATGATATAAGCTATATTACTGTAGCAAGGTAGAAAAGATCTCAATTGCAAAATCCAATTATTAATTTGAGTTTGACTTTTGGTTAGAAAAGAAATTTTTACCACCAAAATAGGTTAGAAAAAGAGACACAATCAACGGTATTTTTACCCTTTAGCAGATTAAGAGATGTAAATTATTAAATCCAAAATTTCAAAATAACAAACAAGGCATAAGATATCAATTCAATGATGATTTGAAAAGAAAAAATAAAGCAAGGCATATGGAAAAATAAAGTACCAAAAACAAAACCAAAAAATAACTAACCAAAGAAGAAATAAATAATAAAAACTAGAAAAATACAGTAAAGTAATCAGCAGATAAAACATCAGTATAATTCAAGTTCATACATTAATGTCAATCACACCCAATATGGTCCTTAAATTGCTGAAAGTATCAAAGGCCAGTGGTTTAGTAAAAATGTCAGCCATTTGATTCTCAGTCACCACATGATGTAACTTAATGTCTCCCTTAGTCACATGATCTTTAATAAAGTGATGGCTAATGTCAATGTGCTTAGTCCTAGAATGTTGGATAGGATTCTTAGAAATGTAGATGGCACTAGTGTTATCACAAAGAATTGAGATGGTTCCTACAGGTAACCTAAATTATGTACTTGCTATTTTAGCCAAAGGACTTAGGCCACACAACTTCCTAAAATAATGTACTCAACTTCAATAGTGGAAAGAGCAACAGAGTTTTACTTTTTACTAGAGCAGGAGACTAAATACTATCCTATGAATTAGCAAGTTCCAGAAGTGCTCTTTCTATCCACCTTACATCCTGCAAAATCAAAATAAAAAAATATAATAATCTCAAAAGAAGTGTTGTGCCTAGGATACTAGATTCCTAGGTTTTGGGTCTCTAAAGGTATATAAGAATTCTCTTAACTACAGTCAGGTGGGATTCTTTAGGGTCAGCTTGAAATCGAGCACAAAGAAAAATGCTAAACATTATATACGGTCAGCTAGAAGTCAGGTAAAGTAAAGATCCAATCATCCCTCTATACTTCTTTTGATCAAATAATTTTCCATTTGGGTCCTTGTCTAATAGAATTCCTGATGTCATGGGAGTATTAATTGGCTTGGATTTATCCATTTCATATTTCTTCAAGATGTCCTTTATATACCTTGTTTGGCTTAGAATAGTTCCAATATTTAATTGTCTAATGCTAAACCCCAAAAAGTAGGACAATTCTCCCATCATACTCATCTCAAACTCCTTACTCATTGTTTTAGAAAAATCATCACATAGCCTTTTATCAGAAGATCCAAATATTATATCATCAACATAGATCTGAACAATGAGTAAATCATCTCCTACTTTCCTCAGGAAAAGGGTGGTGTCTACACTCCCCTTAACAAACTCCCTTTCTAGTAAGAATGTGTTAAGCCTCTCATACCAAGCTTTGGGTGTCTGCTTTAATCCATATAAGGCATTTTTTAATTTGAAAACATGATTTGAAAATTAGGAACTCTCAAAATCTGGGGGTTGTGCTACAAACATATCCTCTTTTATTTTCCTGTTTAAAAAGGAACTCTTAACATCCATTTGGAAAAGCTTAAATCCCTTATAACAAGCAAAGGCTAATAGCACTCTAATGGTTTTCAATCTAGCTATAGGAGCAAAAGTCTCCTCAAAATCTATCCATTCTATTTGGTTATACCCCTTAGCCACTAATCTTGCCTTATTCCTAACCACCACTCTAGAATCATTCACCTTTTTTTAAAGACCCACTTGGTTCCAAATACATTTTGTCTCTTAGGTATTTCTACAAGTTCCCAAACATCATTCCTAATAAATTGGTTCAACTCCTCCTACATGGCTAAGATCTAAAACTCATCAGAAAGGGCTTGGTTTATATTGGTGGGTTCAGTCATTGAGATAAAGGCAGAGTGGTTCACTTCCTTCCTAAGTTCATGTTCTAGTCCTAACTCCATCAGAAGGATCTCCTAAGATTAGATCTTTAGGGTGACTCAAAGTGCATCTCCAATCTCTTGGAAAAGTGTGTGAAGGTTCAACCCTTTCCTCCAGATCTACATTTTCTACTCCTTGGGTAACCTCTCATACTCCTTCAGTGTTCTGGTGCTCTACCCTCTTCTCTAAATTTTCTACTCTAGTGATAATCTCTCCAACGTCATCATCATCCTCAACTCTAGGCTTTCTAGGATCAGACTCATCAAACACTACATGTGTTGTCTCTTCCACAACCAAAGTCCTCTTATTAAACACCCTAAAAGACTTCCCAATACTAGAATATCCTAAGAATACTCCTTCATTAGATTTTGGGTCGAATTTTCCTAAGTGAGACTTCCCATTATTGTGAATGAAAACCATATAACCAAAGATATGAAGGTGGGAAAGATTAGGTGTCCTACCCTTAAGGATCTCATAAGATGTCTTATCTAATTTGGCTATAACATTCACCCTATTCAACACATAACAAGCTGTGTTAACTGCTTCAGCCCAAAAGTATTTTAGAAGTGAATACTCAACAAGCATGGCTCTAGCGACTTCCACTAAGGTCCAGTTCTTCCTTTCAGCTACCCCGTTCTGCTGAGGGGTCCTAGGAGCTGAGAAGTTGTGATTAATCCCCTTGTCCTCAAAAAAATCTCAAAATCTCTCATTTTCAAACTCTCCCCCATGGTCACTATGGATGGTCAAGATCTGACAACCTAGCTTTTTTTGAATCCAAGTGAAGAAGGCTCTAAACTCATCAAATGACTCATTTTTGTGTGACAGAAATCTAATCCAAGTAAACCTAGAGTAGTCACAAAACCATAGACTTTTCCACCCTGGCTAGCAGTGCTAACGGGTCCAAAAATCCATGTGAAGGACTTCTAAAGGTCTAGAGGTGCTAATGTCCTTAATGAAGTGAAAGTTGAGTGGATTTGCTTTCCTAATTGGGAGGCATCACAAAGGTGATCTTTTGAAAACTTAAGCTTGGGGACACCTCTAACTAGGTCTTTTTGGGTCACTTTCCTAAGTGTTTTCATACTAGTATGACATAATCTCATATGCCACAATCATGAATCATCAATAGCAGTTTTAAGCAAAATAAAGCAGCACATTCAATATTATTTAAATCAAGCATATAAACATTGTTGATCCTCTTTTCGTGCAAAACAGTATTATTATTTAAGCTCATAATGCATGAATTTGCCAAGAATTTTATGATGAAGCCCTTTTCGCAAAGATGACGGATGCTCAGCAAGCTGTGTTTCAGTCAATCTACAAGTAAAATATTTTAAATTAGATTACCAATTATACCTGCTCCTACCACCTTCCTGGTGGTGTTATCTCCAAGAGTCATTTTGCCTCCTGTCCTGGTCTCTAGCAAAATGAATTGATTGGCATCGCCAGTCATATGTTAAGAGCATCCTCTATCCAGGTACCACATTCTCTCACGAGGCCTTTTGTGAGAGCTTTCCTACAAAATTATCAAATGTTAGATTTAGGAACCCAAACATGTTTGGGTTCCTTCTTATCTAAAGTAGAATGCAATACATGTTATGGATCATGTAACTTGGGACTCCAGACCCAATGTGAGCTATGGTGAATGGAGCAAGTGTGTGTTATGTGTCCTAGCATGCCACATGAAAAATATCTAACTCCAGGAAAAGAATGCACTAATCTACTCCTATGGTGATGCTTTTTATGCGATGCGTGAAATGAAGATTTTTTAGTTTCAAAGGTTTTTAAATTTTTTAATTTTTTATATTCTTTTCTAACTCAGAATGGGACAATTTTAAAGAATCATGAGAATCAGATAACTCAGCATGCTTTTTGTTTAACGCATCAAACTCATTAAGTAATGCCATGTGATTTGAATCAATTATTGAATGATCTTTGAGAAGAATTTCATGCTCTTTTTGTAAATTAAAAAATTCCAATTTCAAGCAAGCATGAATTTTTTTAAGCTTCCTATATGATACATGTATTTTTTCTGAAACTTCAAGGAGTTGTTCATAGGTTAGTTCACATACTTCTTCTTAGTTACTTTGACCAAGATTATTGTCTACCATTAAGCACAAGTTTGTTGTCTCCTCCTTAGGTTCCGTTTTAGAGGAATCTAATGTAGAATCCACCTAGAACGCCTTTTGGAATTTCATCTTGCTCTTGTCATTTTTGAAGTTTGGTTTCTCCTCACCCTTCTCCTTCTTTGGGTGTGCCTTTAGCGTAGGACAATCAGCTTTAACATGCCCAGGCTTCCTGCATTCAAAGTAAATTATTTCATTAGAAATCTTAAAATTTTTTCTACACTTACCTTTATTCCACTTTTGATGATTCTTATGCTTCTTCCTTAGAAAGCTCTTAAATTTCCTTCTAATTAAAGCAACATCATCGCTTTCAAACCCAGAAGAGTCAGTGTCCAAATTATTCGCCTTAAGCACCACCGTTTTCTCCTTCTTTCTTTCACTTGCATCAAGATTTCTTGGTTCACCCCTTGCTCGTAAGCAATGAGTGAACCAAGTAATTTATCAATCAAATATGTATTTAAATCTTTAGATTCATATATTGCAGTAATTTTTGCATCAAAAGAGGAAGGAAAACATCTTAAAATTTTATTTACTTTTTATAGTTATAAACTTCTATTCCTAATGCATGCAATGAAGAAACAATCTGAGTAAACCTTGTATACATTTCAGAAATTGATTCAGAAGGTTTCATACAAAAAAGTTCATAATTATGCAAGAGAATATTCAAACGGGATTGCTTGACTTCATTAGTACCTTCATATGTGATACATAATTTATCCGAAATTTCTTTACCAGTAGTGCAAGTGAAAACACGCATATAATCTTTCGATTTCAAAGCACAGAGAAAATAGTTCAAATATTCTGCATTTAATTTTGTTAAATCCCTATCATATAGAGTCCATTCAATAAAAGGAAGTGGAATAGTAACATCATTCAATTTTCCAGTTGGAGGTGTATAACCATCCTTAATAAGCATCCACATGCGATAATCAATTGATTGTAAAAACGTAGACATGCGAGTTTTCCAAAAATCAAAAGGGATATTATCAAACAAAGGTAGTCGGATAATAGAATACTCTTCCACAGTATTATAATTTTCTTTGTTAGCCATGGATCAAAATTCAAAAGTTTTTAAACTTAGCATTTATGAATCCCGATCTGATACCACTTAAAAGTTTGTTAGGGATGTTAAGCCCTTAACAACTAGCCCGAGGCTAACAAAAAGGGGGGGTGAATTGGTATTTTAAAATTTTTTCTTTAGGTAAAGCACAAAATTAAAAACAAAATCACCATAGAAATCAGAGTGCGAAAAATAAATAAATGCAGAAGCAAAACAAAGAAAGATCACACCGGATTTATAGTGGTTCGGTCAATCCTTCACCTACGTCCACTTCTCGGAGGCACCCTGATTATTTCACTAACTAAGTGTCTCTCCTTTAGCTCCCACAGCTAGGAGGAGAAGACTTTACAACAGACTCCTTTTCACCAACCCCGGTGCAGTAGAGAACTGACTCCTTTTGCTTCCTTCTGAAGTGGGCAGAGATCCCGTACCTTTTGTTAAAGTAGACCTCCCAAAAACCTCCCAAGGATGAAGGACGAAGAATGGAGATGATGACTTGGAACCTTGCTTGGAGACAAGGCTCTCTCAAGTCAAGATAGCAGCACTCAAGGTCTTAAGCATGAGAAAATTTGGGTCCTTTAAATAGAATTTTAAGAACCGACATTATCGTCCAGGAAGATAGAAATATTGTCCTGGCCGATCAGTTCAATTTAAGCTCAATCAACAGGGATGATTTGGGATGATCAAAAGAAAATTGGTTATATCATCTAGGCCGATACAATATCGTCTTGGCCGATTAGTTAAAAGTCGAGTATAACCATCTTGAACATCACCCATAATAAATCCTGGCTAATGTCAATCGTCCAGGATATCGTCCCAATCGATTTTACAATCAGCCCAGCTGATGTGATTGTATCAATCAGCCTTAATTGCTTTCCATAATTACCAGATAAATTTAGGTATAATTGTGATGGATCGTCTAGGCTGATATGAAGATCATCCTGACTGATATTTTAAAATAAAGAATACCTAAATTGATCAAGGCGGCTGCCTCTTTCTGATTTAAGCCTTTTGTCTAGGCCGATACAAGTATCGTCCAGGATGATTTGCTTAATGACGGCTGCTTAACCAGGATGTCCTAATTAGGGTTCTTTTTTTAGTTGAATCATCCAGGACGATATGAACATCGTCCAGGCTGATGTACTCAAATAAAAAAAAACTCAGAAAACATCTCAAGTGTGTGTGTGCAAGGTTACTTAGCATCAGGAACAACTTTTATAATTGACTCAAGAAAGGAAAAAATATAGACTTGACTTAACCTAAATCTACCCGATCTTGACCTGGCTTGAGTTGCATTCGATCTTGTGGACCTGAAAAGTTAATAGGCAAGGCAGTCGTAGAAAATCATGAATGTTTTCTATCATCAAAAGTCTAATCCATAAACTCAGATTTGCAATATAGGTTTGAACTTGAATAAAATTATTAACCTGTGTAGCATCCCTAAATGTCATGTGTACTAATAACACAGTCGTTGGGGCCCATGCGGCTGCCTGGGGATACTTTATAATTATTTGTTGAACCTTGTGTGCTCCTATCTTCCTACTAGGAGGATCCGATTCAACTTTATTGACCCGTGCAGCATCCCTAGAAGTCATGTGTGTAACCAAGACACGCTCGTTGGGGCCCATGCGGGTATTTGATTGCATACCCCTTTTTAGTGTACCTATATGTATAGAAACTATAATGCATGTGCAGGGGTATTTTGGGATGCTTGAAAGGTTTTCCACGATAGCCCATAGAGATTTGCATTTTAATGTAGTCATTTTGTATTTTGTATTTTTTTTTGTAAACAACATATTAGGTGTAGAATCGATCTCCTATAATAGTTCATAGGAGCTTGCATTAGCTATATTCTTTATGCATTTCACTGTGATTTTTGTCCTCACAACACATCCACTACTGCAGCTGGTAGATGAATTCATTTATATATTTGAATTGACTACAGAATACTCCATTTACTTAAGTCTTTATGTATCTACCAAGAGATAGCACATTGTACATACAACTATATCCATAGAGAGATTGTATATATTGCAGATATTCTTCTCTTGATTGTATGCGGCTCAATATATTTACTTGTATCTTGATGTTGATTGTTAGAGTGTTGCAATATTATTCTTATCTCTCTAATTTGATCTCCACTTGCAAGAAGGTCACTTGAACTTTTTAAATACATCTTCGCTGACCATTGTTGCTTATAACTTGCAAGGTTAAAAATGTTCGCTTGTATTCTAATCTTGATTGTATGGATACCCTAGTGCTTGTTGTATATATTAGTGAGCATGCTAGTATTTATTGGAGGGATACCATTATATTTATTGCATGCCCTTTGATTTCATTTGTATATCATCAAGAGACTTCATCGTTTATAAGGAATACTATGTCTTCTTGTAAGATTGACATGAAGATTGCCATCAATTTCAATCTCCATTACTTGTAGGTTCGAATGCATTTATCTTTTTTGATGTCGATCATAGAACATTATCACATTCACTTGTAAATGTCTCACTATCGTTCACATACATTCATAAGTCTCTTGTAGTTGCTCGTAAGTGGATCATTGTATGTTCAATAGATTCATGTTCATGCTTGTAGGTGAAGTATGTCTTTTCATACACATATTGGTTGCATATTTCCTATTATCACCTCCAATCGACTCTTTTCATTGGCGTAGTTTTCATGAATAGAAAACAATCTCTATTGAAGGTTTCATATATTTGCAATTCCACTTCCACTTATAATCATTTGATTGCTATTATCCAAGGAGTTCCATGTTAAAGTACAAGCCTCTTTATTTGTTTGCATAGGGCTTGAATGACATCTCGTAATCATCATTTGAATTCAAATCAAAATAAAAATTCTTTAACATTTTGAATTCCTTAATTGCTCATTTGTTTTAATCATGTTCAAACCAATGTCAAACTTGATTTCAAACTTAATGAACTGTGTTTAGGTTCATTCAAGTTCTATGTCTTTTGCATTCATTCGAGTCTGCAATGAGTCAAATTTTTGTTGTCCAAATCAAATTCTTGCTCGAGTTCAAGTAGATTTACTCCTTGCAATCAAACTTGATTCAAGTTCTTTGGGTTGAGTTTAGATTCAAGTCATCATTGGTCAAATTATAAGTCCTCATTATTGTTCAAGTCATGATGAAATGAGGTTCAAATTATAGGATATAATTTTGTATTTTTCATTTAGGTTCAAATTGAATTAAAGCTTTTTATATCATTTTCAAATTCATATGTACCCTATTGTCCAAATAAAGTCCACTATTTCTTCCAAGTCCTTGTCCTTTTTTCAAACAAAATTTTGGCAACCTCCTGACGTCTCCCCCATTTAGGGGGAAAACCAAGAGGCAGCCTACCCGCCACGTCAAAAAGGATGTACACGGTTAGTGTTGTGAGACACTATGGCCGCAATATTTTTTTTTTGTCATCCACCACGCAAAGAAAGGCGTGCATGAGTCTTTAAAAGCTTTTTTTTTTTTAAAAAGCAGTTAGTTATTGCCCCATCATGCTAAGAAAAGTGCGTACAGGGATCGCCTGCTCTGTTGTAAGCATAGCACCAAGTTCCCTCCCACCACGCTAAAAAAAACATGCATGGGTGGTCCATTGGGTTGCTATGAACACCAAAAATAGGACTTTTGGAGGGGATTACCCACCTTCCCATAAGCACTGCGATGACTTCATCCCATCGTGCTAAGAAAAATGTGAATGGGTGGTTGTTCATCGCACTATAAGTGCTGAGGGTAGGTTCTCTCAAGTTTGGGGATTTATACCTTGGCGAGCGTCGAGGCGAGGGGCACGAAAAATTAGGAAAAAATGTTTTTTGTATTTCCTTTCTTTTTCTTTCCCTCTTTTTCGTTCTCACAATTTTTTGAATAATACACACACACATATATATTTAAATAATAATAGAAATTAAATAAGAGTAATAAAGATATTAAAGTTAATACTAATAATAAGAAATAATAATTATTAAATAACAATAATAGGTAATAAGCAAAAATTAAATTATAAGCAAGGTTTTGAAAACCGGATCGGACAACGAACCAGAAGAAGAAGAGGTTCACGGTTCGACCAGTTCATCCGGATGAACCGGAGTCGAACCGGGTGACGTAATAAAAAATAATATTATTAAAAATAAGAAAATTAATATAATAATAATGACAATTTATTCTTAAATATTTTATAATTTTAAAAAATTTTGAGACTAAAAAAAAAATAGAATTCATATATATATA
>NW_021319867.1:156280-183891 GCF_001605985.2 Dendrobium catenatum | reverse complement strand
ACTTTTTCATTAAGGATTTGTTCAATAAAGAATCATCTTTATTCATGAAACTCCAGGAAAACTTAGTTCTTAAAGGATAGGCAATATTAACCAATGAATGAATGCCTTGACCCCCTTGTTTCCAACTCTTGCATAAGTTGTTCCAAGCCACATAATGTAAGCCGTGACTTCCACCATGTTTATCCCAAATAAAACTTCTACAAGCTTTGTCCATCTCTTTTAATATACTCATTGGAATTAATGAATGAGTAGCCATAAAAACTGGTAACAATGCTATTACCGATTTAACTAACATAGTTCTCCCGACCATGGAAATAAATTTCTTATTCCAAACATTAAGTTTGGCAGCAGCTTTTTCTAAAATGAAATTAAAATATGAAGATACCAACCTCCGAAGAGCCATCTTGGTCCCAAGGTAATTGAATTCCTTACCAGTTTTCAACCACCAAAGCTTGGCAATAGCTTTCCTTCTCTTTCTTTTGACAAATTTCCCAAACAGGATCACCAATTTCTGTTCATTCACTTTCTGCCCAATTCGGCTACTAAAGTCTCCAATAATCTTCTTAAATTTCTTCAGGCAAATAATCTTTGCTTCTGAGAATAAAAGAAAATCATCTGCATACAATAAATGTGAGATTCTATGAGCATTTAAAGAGATTTTAATACCCAATTTCTATCCTCTTTGCCTCAAATCATCAGTCAAAATCTGAGCACAAAGAATGAATAAATACGAAGACGTTACTAGGTCATTTTGTATTTTTGTTTACTGGAGATTTTTGGCTCATAGAATTTCTTTTTATTTTTTTTGTAGCTCATTGGAGAAGTAGGGAGCTAAATGTCACCCTTATGGACCTTGTAAATACCTTTTTTAATTAACACGTAGGCCCCTTAGAGGGGTTTAACAAAAAAAAAGAGAGAACTAAAGAAGTACTCTAAAAAGTATTAAAATTATATAAGTTACTAAACTCCCTTACAAACAGAATATAATGATTATTTATCGGAAAACATAAAGTAGGCAACTGGCACTATGGCGCTTAAAAGATCGGCGTCAATACACCAAAAAAATAAAAAAACACAGATTCACAACTATTATAGCTCCATTGCGGCGCTTGATGATTTGGATTAATTACTTAGTGAACAGTAACATCATTTTGATGATAGATCATGTACTTTGGATGTTGAAAATGCTAAATCATAGTACTATTGACTTTTGAATGCCATGGCACCGGAGTTGTAATTCTAGAGCTGTGTCAAGATAAATTGTGATGTCATGGCGTTGTCCAACAAAGAAGTAAGCACCGTTATGTCAATGTTGTAGTGTTCCAGCATGCTTTTGATGGCGCTAGTTGATAATTAGAATTTCGTGCCTTTTTTATATTTCTCCTACACATCAAAATTAAAACAACACATTTTCACTAAAAATATAACACAAAAAAATACATTATTTACACTTATCAAATTCTCCCTAGCTTAAATTCTTGCTTGTACATAAATAAATATTTTTTTTACAATTCTGATTAAATGAATAAACAAGTTAAAAACTAATAATTTAAAATTACTAAAATATAGGATAATACATCATGGTTTTAGTGAAAATAAATAAGATTATAATTTTAGTTAGAAAAAAATACTAAAAATTACACTAATAAGTCATCCTTATTATTGTTTAATTTAAATTCAAAGGATATAGGTTTAATTATTATTTTTTGAATTTTAAATTTAATAATGAAGTCGAATGATTAGATATGTTTGCAGTTAAAATTGAAACTTTCATTATTTCATCATCATTTGTATGAGTTTTCTTATTTTATCCTTTATGAATTTACGTTTAAAATTATAATCAAATTCTAAGTTTTTTATTGATACTAATTTTTGAATGTACTCATTTTTTTCTTTTTCTTCTATTTCTTTTGTTTTTGTTTTTCTTTTTAGAATTATTTTCACAAATATTTTTATTTATTAAATTTTATAGAACTTATAGTTAATGATTTTGAATATTAGTTTTTTTGTTTTGAACTCTTTTACAATCTTAATGAATTATATGTAAGGATTTAATAAGATTACCAAACAAATCTATGGGGTTCACTTTGCCACTAGTGCCAGTTTCCCATCGTGGAAACCTTTTCCCAGCTCACAGAACCTAGCCCTAATGAGGAAGGTGTTAGTGTGTCCCGCTAAAGCAGGTAGGTTTGTTCCTTTGTCATAGCTAGGAGGCTCTGGGTGAGGAGAGCGAAGTATAAGTTATTAAAATGGGAGGACCAACACATTAGTAGAATCCCAAAGAAAGAATTTTGGCAGCAAATGGAGACTTTACCCCCTGAAAAATAAATGCGGGGCTCAACTAAACCATGAAATAACAATGAGGTTGAATTTAAAGCATTGGTAGCATGTCCCGAAGAAGTGATTGTCATTAGTATTCAAAATGTGCAAATCTTTGGAGATTCTCATCTTATACTTAATCATGATAGAAGAGGTACATTAGGCCTAGGCTGGTTAATCAATGGTCTTATACTTCCATCTCAAGAAATTTGGTGGGATAGTTTTTTAACAAGATAAGAACTGGCAAAAACTAGAAAGATATGTCAGGATGTTACGGTAGGAGATGAGGAATTTGGCCAAATTCAAGTTGTTTATGATTTCTAGTTTTAATCTACTGATATCTAATTGTTAATTCTATTTATTTATCTTTATTTCAAAAATTAAGACATAAAGGTATAACTTATAATATCAAATTAAAGCAAAAACATAAATGCTTTAAGTTAGTTAGATATTAGTTTTCTTACTCTATGAAGAATAAAAAGTGTTCATTTGAACTATGTTCATTTTTATTAAAGTTAATTAAATAATTATAATATAAGAATTAATGAAATTATAATAAACATGAGGGGAATTTCAATAAAATAAAATTAAAGAAACCCAAAAAATAATTAACACTACACCTGTTTAGAACTCTACATATGGAGAAGAGAAAAGAAATCTTTATTTTTTAAATGTTCTCACTTCTCATTCTAGAGGAGGAATGTCTTTGCATGGTTCTACTTGTCGCTTAAGATGAATTTTCACAAAGAGAAAGATAACACTATACTAAAAAAATAGACAAGGATTAAGAATTAAACTTCCAACTTGCTGTTTTAATAGTTTTCAAGTAAGAGGCAGTTTTAAAAATTCAATTTTTTGAACCACAAAGTACCACCACAGTGCTACAACGCTAAAGGTAGCATTGTGGTGGTGGTGCTCCTTATTTCAAGGGTTTTTTAAGTTCAAATAATAAAAATTAATAAAATTAACAACCCTACTTATTACACTTTAACTATAAAATGGGTTGCCTCCCTTGCAGTGCTAAGTTTAAACTCTGCAGTCAAACTTAATAATATATTAAACCAAATTATGGGTTGCCTCCCACACAACACTAAGTTTATAATCTTCAGTTACACTTGCCTAGATTTTTCAATTTGTTCGGGGTATATTGTTCACATTCATCAAATAACTTCCATTAAGATCCTTTTCATTTTCTTTCGGATTAACTTCATTATTACTAGGTAAAAATCTAAGAGGTCTACTACTGACTGAAATTATAAGATGACTTAATTGGGTTTTCAAATTTTTAATAGGAGCAGCTTAATTTTGTGATTGATTCCGTAACTATATAGCTCCATCATCCAATACTAATTTTTTATTTACTTTTGGTTATTTTAATTACATCATAAAAGATATGTAAGTATAGGATTATGTACAGCTTATTGAGAAGCATTATAATTTACTCCTTAATTGTTATTACCATTATTTCATTGATTACTACCACGCATATTATTAGACCATTTAAAATTAGGATGGTTCCTCTAACCTAGATTATATGTATTTGAATAGAAATTATTTTGCTCTCTAGTTATGTAAAAATTTTCATTCCCTTTCATATTATTTTCTTCAATTGAATTTTGATCTCCCATGGATTTTGTTCCTATCACGAAAATTATTGCTTATTTTTTTACTTACTAGATACTGGTAAAACTTATGTAGTCAAGATTGATAATGCATCATAATAATAATTTTAGTTACTTTTTTAAGATTTACCCTATTAGTTGGTCATTGTAAATTATTAGTAGCCATTTCCTCTAACAATCAATAAGCTTCCTTAAATGGCGTAGATATTAATGATCATCTAGCTGCAACATTAATTATCGCTCTAAGAGATCCTAGTAATCCATTAAAAATTATTTAAATAATCAAATAATTAGGTAATGCATGATGAGGGCCTTTTCTAAGCATTTCGTTAAATCTTTCTCAACTCTCATAAATGGATTCTCCTTCAAACCGAGTAAAAGAAGTTATGTCATTTCTAAGTTTGATAGCTTTTGAAAGTGAAAAATACTTAGCAAGAAACTTATGAGCGAACTCATTCCAACCAGTTATAGAGCTTGGGAGTAAGGAATTCAATAATATTTTAACTTTACATCTTAAAGAAAAGGGAAATAATCTAAGTCTAATGGCATAATCACTGACACCATTGCACTTAAATATTGTAAAATTTCTAAAAAGCTAGCTAAATATAAATTGGAAACTTTTATATGTGATTTAAAAAATTGAGAGTTTTGAACCCATTTGAATAATAAATTTTAAATTCAAAATTATTAGCTTGATTTGTAGGTATATTTATGCTCTGATGAATTCCTTCTACTAAAGGGTTTGTATAATCCTTAAGAGGTCTAAAACAATTTTCCTCTAGCTCACGTTCAGTCATTTTTAAAATCATTTTGGTTTTAAACATTTTTGAAAGGGTTCCCTTAATTTTATAATCAAATGATAAAAGTTCAATTATATGGCCATAAAGCATGCAACCAAAAAAATATACAATTAGTGATCAAAGAAATTAAAAATAATAATAAATAAATTTAAATAGGTTTAATTATGCAATTTATTCAATAATAATATTATTAAAAAAAATTTAAGTCATGAAATACTTCTAAAAAAAAGTGCCAAAAACTTAATGGGCGTTACACTAGAGTGTAATTTTGAATTTTAAAAAATGTTTAAGGCTCTATCTCAATTAAATAATGCTTAGGTTTTGATTGATATATAAAAAAAACAAACCCTACTTAATGTACACAAGTATTTGTGACAATAAAATTTATAAAGTGATAGAGTAGAGTGTTGATCCCATGAGAAAGTATTTTTTTTAGCAATCAACTACTATTGTTTACTCTAATTGCAAAATTATCCTACAAAAATAAAATTATTTATTATGGAGACTCAATAATTGAATAAAAATACTAAAATAATGAATACAAGATTTAAATAATGTTGTTTGGATTGATAAATGTAAATTGTACATCTTTCCTAATGAAATTCTTATTTTTATTGTAATTCAGAGTATATGCATATCTAGGTCTCTATCAAGCTTCTAGGGGTAAAAATGAAATCTACTGACCTTCTACAATTATATAATCTCCTAATTAACCTAGCATATTTTGCATCCTCTATCTAATTATGTAAACATATTATTTTAATATTCCTAGTTATTATTGTGTTCCTACGTCTAGGCTATACATCATAGTAAATTTTAACTATACAAATGGCCACTATATGCATTAGATAAAGAGAGATAATATTAAAAATATCGTTTAACTTTACAACATAAGAATTTTCATTAGAACTTAATATGATCTCTTTATCATCAATCCAAACCTATTGAATTAGCTAGATAAGGATGAAAAAATAAACAACATTTTCATTGAAATTATAGAAGAACTAAAATGAAGAAGAAGAATATCTCCAGAAAGTTTCAATATCTCTTGTTTACTCATATTCTTCCTTAATTTATGGATTTGCTCAAACAAAAAAAAAACACTTATGATTGTATCTAGTTCTTCCCTTTTCTCTCTTAGATTATACTCAAAGAGAGCTTTGAAGTACTTTAAAATATATAGAAATCATACAAGTGATTATACCACCTTGAAACTATAACACAATGACTATTTATAAGAAAACATAAAGCAGGTAACTGGTGTTGTGGTGCTTGAATGATCGACAAAATTGAACCCATAAAATGAACTAACGCTATTGTGCTACTGTTTTAGCTCTAATGAAGCACATAGATCATTTACTTAGTGAACACTCGCATTGTTTCACTGACATATATTGTGTCCTTTAGAAGTTACAACTGTTATGTCGCGGTGCTACTAACTTTTAAATGTTGCAGAACCGGAGTGGAAATTTTTGTGTTGAGGCATGATAGATTATGACACCACGACGCTTGAAGACAGTGAACATGACACTACAATGCTGACCATTTTTATGCCGCAGTACTGTCCAATAGAGAAGTCAATGTTACCATGTTAATATTGTATTACTCCGGTGGTTCCTTTGAGGGTGCTGTGATGTCCATTTATTTAATGCCTCGGTGCTAGATGATACATATAATTTTATGCCTTCTTAAATATTTTTCTTGCACAACAAAATCAAAATAATATATTTTTATCAAAAATATAACACATAAAATAATACATTATTTGCATTTGTCACTCTTACATACTGTATTTTATTTAAGGAAAATATCTTACTTTTGTGGCATGTTTTTCTTGTGTTTTTATTACTAACTATCATAGAATAATGTGTCCATTAAAGTTATTCTTAAAAGTTAGAACTAATTGCAACAATTAGCTCTTGGATTTAATCAGTTTGGTTTCCTAAAGTTATATGATTCATCTATCAATTCATTAGATGAATTAATGGAGGAAGTACATAGGTTGATGTGTTGAAGCTTATTTAATATGAATTAGGTTGTTAAACCTAAGCTTATGTCCCAGCGGTTAACCAAGAGGGGAGGTGAATTGGTAATTAAAAAATTATCCCGCTTTTAAAAATTTTATACCGAAAATAACTTTTGTGAATTTTGTAGAAAATGTTTTTAAACCACAAGTTAAAAACATTAAAAACAAAAGTAGTGGAAAAAAATAAAAGACATAAGTTTTATAGTGGTTCGGTCAAACATGACCTACATCCACTCCCCGGAGGCACCCTCCAAGTATTGCACTAACACCACTAGTGACTCTACTTTTGGCACCCATAGCAAGGCGGAGAAGCCTTTGCAAAACTCTCTTCCACCACTACCCGGTGCGGTAGAGAACCGCCATCCTTTTACACTCTCCAAGTGTTGGAAGAGAACCGTCTGTCCTTTCACACTCTCCCGGTGTAGGCAGAGAATCCTTCATCCTTTCACACTTTCCAAGTGTGGGCAGAGAACCCTTCGGAAATTCACACTCTCCAAGTGTAGGCAGAGAACCCTTCGTCCTTTCACACTCTCCAAGTGTGGGCAGAGAACCCTTCGGCTGTTCACACTCTCCAAGTGTAGGAAGATAACCCTTCGTCCTTTCACACTCACCAAGTGTCGGCAGAGAACCGGATCTCCTTGATAGATATTCTCATAAAAAATCTAGAAGGATGAGAGAAAAGAGTGAAGTAATCACAAATCACAAGTGCAGATTCATACCTTTGAGTACCAAGTGAATCCTTCACACTCTAGTAGTAAGAATTATCCATCAAATACTCTCTCACACTCTCTCCTTGACTCTCCCTTCAGTTGACACGAAGATCAGTTGGCAAAAAGGTTAAGTGACAATTTACAAAGGACCTTTTATATGAATGACACGAAAAACTGTCCAAAAACTGCTGATTTTCAAATCAATACGAACAGGATCGTCCCGTACGATTGTAATATCGTCCCGTCCGAAAGTGTAAAATTGTTGCGTATGATTTCTTATATGCATTGGGACGAGGTGACTTCGTACACGAACATTGTCCCGTACGAACTAAGTTCGACCCGGAACGAACAATTATTTCAACAGTTGGTTTCGACAAACTACAAGACATTCTCAAAATTTCAAGGGACAGAACAATTCGTCTTGGGATGAATAGGAGTTCGTCTAGATGAAAAATTTTGGGAGAATTTTGTCCTGGGACAAATATAGAATTTCGTCTAGACAAAAATTTTCCCGAGAGTTTTGTCCTGGGACGAACATAGGATTTCGTCTGGACAAAAATTTTCCTGAGAGTTTCGTCCTGGCACGAACATAGAATTTCGTCTAGACAAAAATTTTCCCGAGAGATTCATCCTGGCATGAACAGGATGAATCGTCTGGACTATCGACACAAAGTGAGAATCCAGAGCAGATCGTCCCGGGAGGAATTAGAAAATTCATCTGGACGATCAGGACTTAGAAAAAGTTTCACTTCCTGTTCATTCCATTGCTCTTCCGAGGGGATTAACTGAATTGATCATCCCGTACGAACATGGTTTGCCCCGTACGAGCAGTGTGATTTTTTAAAGATCTCCCCAAGTGTGTGTGTGCTAAGCTTATTCAATTAAAATCATATTTTCTCAAACTTAATTACAATAAAAATTACAAACTTCAATTTATAAACTATCTGATGTTGAATTTTGATTTGAAGTCTTCATTAGTCTGGAGTTTGATTATCCTGAAATATTAGTTCACACAAGAGAAAAAATAATTTTTTTAAAAAGTGTTAGGAGAAAATAAAGCTTAAAACAATAATATTTGGAATCATCAAAACTATACAAGTTGCAAGAAGATAAAACATGCAAATAATAACTCTCTTAAAAATCTCCCCCTTTTTTATGATGACAAAATAATTATTGTTTGTATTATTTTTAAATTCTAAGAACCTCCTAAACTCCCACTGAATTGATGAACATATGAAAATAAGGAGGTATTCCACAACAAATGTATTTCTCTTTTCTTTTCTTTTCTTTATTTTAAAAAAAACAAACATATACGATAAAAAAACAATACGATAATAAAAAACAATACAAATATATGAAAATAATATGATAATAGAAAATAATACAAACATTATTTTCTCTCCCTTTTTGACAACAGCAAAAGAAGAAGAAGCAAAAGAACATAAATGTAAGCAGTCATATGATAATCCTTTGATAATTGATCCTTAAAGATGATTGAAATAAATTTAGCAAATAAAATAAATTCATTAGGTAAATAAAAATGATTCATAGAATTTAAGAAGAGATATAACTTTTATAATAAAAAGATATGTCAAAAACATGAATCAATTTAGACACTAAGATAAAGAATATCATTGCATAAAGGATGAATATAAAATTTGTATATTTCAAATTTCAATAAGAAATAAAAATGTACAGAAGATCAATTTGAATTAATAGATTGAAAGATTATGGAAAAAAATAACTACCACATGTGGCGCTTTGTGCATCTTTTTTTTTTAAAGTTGTGGCACATTTTTGTGCATCTTTTTACTTGTGAGCTTATTTTGTATCTCTTTTTAAATTGCGAATCATTGTGTATTCCTTTTGATTTTTATACATTTGTACATTTTTCAAGAGTAATCTTGATCTTTCCAAAATCAATAATAAAAAATTCTAAATTTTTCTAAGTACAACAATATTTATTGATAAATAAAATACAAAATAAAAAAACATCACAATTGTAATAATAATATTAAACATTAATGTAGTCTAATAACAAACATGAAATTGACAATCTTTATTACATCAAGTTATAAGCAAAACTTAAATTTAGAAAAATTAGTTTTTACTAATGAATTTAATTTTATATTACACTTCAAGGTGTAGCAATCTTAAGATAAAAAATTTTAGAGATTTTCATATAGGCTAACATATATTTCAACACAAAATTAAAACTAAGACAAGATAACTTATATTGATATCATGATAATGAATATTACAATTTTGAGAAATGATATCAATACATCATAAAACATAAATTCTAAAACATAAATGATAACTAACACATAACTAAAACATATCACAACACAAACTATCAAAGTACAATCACATCAACTAAAGAAGATCATAAGAAAGTATATGAATCACTCTGATGGGCCCTGATCTAGAGGAGAAGGATGAGGTACAGTACTGAAGAAATTAAAATAACTGTTTATCATAAGCTTATTTGAACTTATATCATTTATCTATTCTCACATATATCCCATATCTTGATTGTACTGAACATCCTGCTACTGTAAGTGAGTTTTAATTTGATCAAAGCTTTGATCAAAATGAGACTCTAAACGATCAAATCTCTAAATCAAATCTTGGTAATTTGGTTCACTAGTAGGTGCATGTTCAGGTTCCTCCTTTGAGTCACTAATAATATGTGTTTTACGTGGTTCATCTTTATTGAAGATTTCTCAAAAAGATTCATCGTTATAGTAGAGAGGTTCTTCAAAATCTTGATATGGATGAACCAATTTATACTTCTTCTCCAAAATGTAGGAAACAAGATGTTCTAAGGCAACATTCTTCTTTCTTTTATGGGCGACATGACCAATTCATAAAGTATATAAAGATAGTCAATGATTAATTGGGCGTCATCTATAGGTTGGTCAGTCATAATCAAATAGGTCACAGTAGAAAGTAGAGGAGTAATGTTAACTCGATCACCAGCTTTAAGTATAATAGGGTATGAAGAACATGCTGAATGATATGAGCTTTTTTATTAAGAGATGATACTTTGGGTTCATGAGTTAAAGTACCAACTCCTCTAAGAATATTGTTGATTTCAGACCAGTCAAAATCAGAAGTAATGGTCAAGGTATGGGCTCTAATTCCTTCAGTTCATAAGTTCAGAAAGATTCCTAAATCTGCCTTGGTGATTTCTACTTTCTTCTTAAAAATATATGAGGTTATGATAGAATGATAAGAATTGAAGGACATGTTTGCTAGAAAATAGTGAAATGTCTCTTTATTATAGAAGTGAAGAAGAGTGAAGATGAGACCAAATTGAGTGGAAGCAAACAGATTCATTACATTAAAGTTTAGTTATTCTTGTAGTAGAACTCTAGAAGGGGTGATCTTAGCAGAGACAAATCTAGGAAATGACTCTTCATTGGCCAAGGGAAGAAAGTTATCTGTTGACCTCATTTTTCGCTCGAGCACTTTCGATCGGTTTAATCGAGCATCGTCGAACCCAATTTGAGCTCGAATCAACCCGACTCGAGCCGGATCGGACTCGAACATGTTCGATTAGACTCGATTAGTTTGATTTCATCGCGGCTTACTCGATTTGATTTAAATTAATATTTATATTGGACCCAATTTCGTGCGATCGAATTCGTTGCGCCGACTCGGACTTGAATTGACTCGAATCGAGTCGAACTCGGACTCGAGTCTAATCTGAGCTTAGCCAATCTTGACTCGATTTAGTTCAATATAATTCTACTAAAATCCATCTACCCTTTTAAATAAATTTTGAATTCATCTTCTAAATCAGGAAATAGATCGGATGGCTTGGATCGAATCAACGGTTTGTTCAAGGTTTCAGCATGATTTCCGTGATCCTCCAAAGGCGAAGCAGCGATCTGCTTCAGAAAGCAGTTTCCTTTTGCGTGTTTGAGTTGCTACAGTAATGGATACGAATAGGCGGGATTCTATTCTCAGCATCAACATGCGTTTACCAGAGAACCAAGGCTCTCGGCTGGGCATTCGGCCCTTCTCGCTCTCTCTCTTGATCACGTTCTTTCTCCCACTCTCACGCCCCAGCTCTCGCTCTCCCGCTCTCTGGATCTCAGTTCCGAAGTTCCCAGGCGCCTAGCTCTCTCTCACGCCTGACCCCCTCTCCCTCTCGTCTTCTTCCGTCCGCACGATTCCAGGCCGGAACCAGCCGTTCGCACGATCTCAGGCCAGAACCAGCCCGACGCCGCCCGATCCACCTGTTCGCGTGACCCCAGCCCGACGTTGGCTTCCCTACGTTCTCAAGACCGAACCCGACGACTCCAACCGCCCGTTTCTCTAGGGTCGCGAACTCCAGATCAGGCTGAGAGGCTCCCGCCCGAAGCAACCCAGGCCGGAATCGAACCCCTGCTCCCGTTCGCCCCATCCCCAGCCATCGCCGAACCCGAAGTCGCCCAGACCGACCAAGATCTTCCCCTTCAGACCGATCCCGACAACTGGACCGATCTCGAGCTGTTGCAAGGTGAGTATCTCCTCCTCTTCTCCTCCTTCTCTTGATGCTTCCACCTCTTCTAGTCCTTTTCTTGATCCCCTTTCATATTTCCCTCATCTTCTACTCCTTTTCCTTTGTAAAACAAAAAAAATCTGAGAACTAAATTTAGTTGAGTTTTCGTTGTGCTCCATGTATGCATACTTACTGTTGAGGTATTTACTGTATGAATCTTGAAGAGTTATTTTTGTATAGATCATTGCCAAGATTGTGATCTAATAGGTGTGTAAATCCCTTTGTATAATAAGTTGCCTTACGTAATTCTATAAGAATTGCATACCAAGTGTTTGATGAGATGTCACAAAAGAGAAGTTATGATGTTTTGGTAACTATCTTTGAAGCACATGTTGTTAATACATACCAACACACGTTAGCTTATATATCAAAGTTTTGACGACTTGTTTTGAGATGTAATCTTGGGTGAGGGTAGTTTCCCTCCTTCATTTTAAAGTTTGGTAGACTTTAAATAGCCTTTTCATGATGATTTCGATGAAGCATAGGTGTAGAGATTTTGTGAGTATTTTACTTAGTGTAGCCTTATAAGTATTGCATATATATTGTTTGGTGGAATGTAAACTCTCATGGGTTTGAGAGAAACAAGTTGCTTTTGTTCACTTTATTTTAGTCGTTTTGCTCAATGCATGCATTAGGTTGATTCATGTATATATGAGCATATGTCAATGAAACCTTGTGGGTAGTTGGGTTAAAGACAAGTTATATTTGCATAAGTTTGTTTTGGCTAAAGTTTTCCTTTTCTTTTTTTACATGGAAGTTTTATGTGGCACATGTCTTTATATCCATAGTTATCTTGTCGTTAATGAACATATTTCTTTTTTTTTTTTATGATTGGGTTCTATGAAGTCTGGAATAATCATATTGCAAGTAAGGTTGGTTTTCTTCAGCGCAATGTGTTAGTTTCATGAACTACTCCAAGGTCGAAGTTACATATATTCTTGAAGGGAAATTTGGTGAATTAGCTTCCATACATTTCGAACCTTAATGCTCATGCCTATGTCTTATTGCTCATCTAATGCTTCTTGTTGAGGTTATGTCTCTAGTTTAGAGATTTGTTTTTGGAAGGTATGCAAATGAACATGTTGATCCATGATTATTTGAAAGGTTGTTTGAGATCGTGCGAAGGACGTCTTATTTGTTATCAAAGTATGCATTTTGTTTTGTTGCACCATTGAGAAATTGCATAAGCCTTGATAAAAACAAAAATCTAATGTTTATAAGTTCCTTGAACCTCCATAGCTTTATTGGTTGTAGAGCGTTGTACGAAGTAATAGATATGAGAAAATCTTATAGCATTTGGATGAAACTTGGGTAGATCTTGCATTGCTTTGTTGTTAGAATTCATGCAGTTTTTTATGAGACTTTTTCCACTGTTTTGGCAAGAGGGAAGTGCAGATTTTGAAGTTTTTATGGCTGTTTTCGCATGAGAATCGCTATGAAATTTGGGTAGGTTTGTCGTTGCTTTGTTGCAAAAATTCCTACAGTTTTTGTGAACTTTTCCCGCTTTTTTTTTTGTAAGAAGAAAGTGCTGATTTTGGGAGTTTTATCACTGTTTTATATAAGAATCCTCACCGCTTTTAGATGGATTTTGTATCGCTTCCTGTTAGAATTCCTACAGTTTTTTTTTTTTTTTTTGTAAGTTTTTCTTGCTGTTTTTGTAAGAAAAAGTGTATGTTTTGGAAGTTTCATTGCCGTCTCTTTGCACAAAGATCTTTTGGAAGATCAAATGGGTTGGGTTATTGTTGGAGAGCGAAATGTGGAAAGCTTTCATTTGGTTCATGTGTTAAAAAAAAGGATTTATGAATCGATTTATATTGGAAAGTGTTATGATTTACTTTGTACTAAAAATTGGGTTTCTTATAATTTGCTCCCATTGTTTCTTTGTGAGTATTTACATTTAGTGAAAAGTTTTGTGAACTTGCTTTTTCTAAAAAAAAAAAAAGAGTTTTGCTTTACTTATGTTAAGATGGATTAATATTGGCTTTAGATTGATTTGCTTTAAAGAGTTTTATGCGACGAATTTTACGAATGCTTTACAATGAGAGGTTCTTATAAAACCTTCTCGTTGGAAAGCTTTATGTTTTCTACCCCACTCCAAATGAAGGGTGAGACACTTGATTGTGGGTTGTTTTGGGTAGAATTTTATGTCAAAAAAAGAGGGGATTTTGGAAGATGGTTTTGTAGAGTTTTTGTTTTTTTTTTCTTTTTTTTTGTGTCAAAACAAAAATGAAAAGAAAAAAAAGAGATTTTAGTGGATAACTTTTGGGAGGATTTGTAGTAGTTCATGTAACAGTTCTTGCAAATCATTTTGAGGTCTATAATTTTGTAGATTAAACTTGTGTAGTAGGATCCCTTAATATCTTTCGAGGATGACTAGTGCTTTCTTATTGGAATTAGATTTTCTTAGTGTTTCTTCCTAAAAGAATGAGTTTGGGAGATTTGAAATTTTGGGAGATTTATGTTGGTGGGTCTTTAGTGTCTTTTATAGCTCCTTTGATTAGTCCCTACTCGTTTAGATTTTCTCCCATTAGTGTTAGTTTCTAAAATATAAAATTTCGGGATAAAATATAAAGCAAAGAGAATTTAGTTGTAAGTTCAGTTTTAGAAGTCTATTTCCCTTAGTTGTTGTAAGCCTTGTTTGTAGTATGTTGTGGATAGGTGTGTCAAACATATCAAGGGCCTCATTTGGATTGTGGGAATATTAAAGGGCATTGTTGATGTTACTTTAGGATGCACTTGGCTGTCACGAGGTGTATCCAACAACAACAATGCCTACACCCCTTTTGTATCAGATTTTCGTTCTTTTTCTTTTCATTGCATTTATCTGCATTTTACTTCATTCGTTAGCTTTCTTCATCATTTTATTTTACGTTTTGGTACCGCACACATACAAAATGAGGAGAACCTAAAAGACAAGTGGCCCAACAAGTAACTAAAAGGTACGTTCTAGTTCTTATTGTATTTTCTTCATTTCCTTACACTGTTATTTACTTATAGAACTGCTCTGATGCCTATTTTCTTTTATGTTGCGAGATACTCTTTTGGAAAATAATGGATAAGGAGCACTTGGAGCTGGAGCTAGGACAATCGAATCCGAGCACCAGTCGCCCCTATTCAATCCGGTAGGGGCGCTACGGGCGGAACCACTGGGTCATTGCCCCCGGTGCAGTAAGCTTACTAAAACTTAGAAAACCTTTAGGGGCCTAGATGATTGTACGCCTCCTTCCCTTAGGGTCTTAGAAACTTCAATTATATTTAGGATTGCTTTTGTTTTTCTTATTTAGATCCCTAAAATCTTATGACATCCGTATAGAAGTCTTAGGAACTAGAAAAAGAACAACACTTTTAGTCCTACGACACTAGTGACATCTAAGGACAAAAATTAAGGACCGAGTCTTAGAAAACATAGACTTAGGATGCATGTTCCTTATAGGATAGAGACTTTTATAACAAAAACTTAGTGACACGTTTTCCTAGATTTGGATTTTTGCTTTTTTCAATTTATTAATAAATCAACCAACCAATTCTAACCTAATTTCTAAAAAAACTTATTAAAACATTTAATTCTTAATCAGCTTATTATTAACATTTGTAATTATTGAATTCTAAATCTAAAATGTATACCTAAATCTAATTCAACTAATTTAATGATGAACTCTTAACCAACTTAAGATTTAAAAGAATTAGATTTAATTAGGTGATCAAATCCCAAATAAAAATTCATTAGAATAAGATACTTATAAATGTCAAACCTTAGTATAATTTCTAAAATCAATCAACAAATATGATTAATAAAATATTTAATCTACCTTTTTCTTCTCTTTTAATAACAAATTAAAATAATCCAACAAAGTTAATTATCACTGGGTAACCCAGGCCTACGAGGCTATTAAGTTAGCCCCAAGAAGGGTGAAATAAACCTCACAGCCTCGGTGTGAAACAAAGGTGGTAGTTAATCAAACATAAAAAATAAAACATCCTAAAAATCAATCCTAAAATATTAATATTTAAATTTTAATCTAAAATTCTTTCCTTTGCCCTTCTTAACAAATAAAGAAAAATATAAACAACTCTAACTAAACTATCCCATATAGGACCTACCAAAACCCCACAGCTTTCACACACTTAGATGAGTTTGATAGGACACGACTTTTAGCTTTAGGTTAGGATGTTGTTCTGCTTTTCTTTTCTGTGCTGTGTTGTGACACTCTGCATGTGACCCGTGTGCTGTTTGTTTTTGTTACTTGTTGTAGCTTTTCTGTGATGCTTTTCTGTGACGCTTTTTCTGCTCTTTTCTTTTCTGCACTATTGTTGTGAGCATTAGAATATCCATAGGTTAGGCACGCTTTTTCATACTAATGATGTCTTCCTGCAGGTGGCCGTGCTTACACAGCGCTAAAGGGGGCTAAAATTAATAATGTCATTTATAACTGCTTTAGGTACATGCTTTAGCTGCTTAGCCCCCAATAATCAAAGCACGGCCAAGTGTGATTTATTTTTCAGCATTTTCATATATATAACTGCTTAGATGAGTTTTTATTATAAACTGCTTAAGATAACCCCTGCAGGAGAGTCTAGATTTTTTTTATTTTTTACAATGAAATGTATTTGATAGTAAACTTTGTGAAAATCATTAAAATAAGGCATTTTTAAAGAGATAGAAATCCAAAGGGAAAAGTAAACCCCCACAGAGGGTTTCCTTTTTCATTTGGATATCCTTTTGGAGCACTCATTATGAGGAGTCCAAAGGGAAAAGTAAACCCCTACAGGGGTTCCTTTTTCATTTGGGCATTCTTTTGGAGTATTCACTACAAGGATCCCGAAGAACTGAAGATGATCCAAAGGTGAATCAAGGAAGTGAAGAAGAAGACTGAAGAGATAAAAATGTCTTAATTTAAGATTTGCGTCGTTCCTGGGTTGTTGTCGGTGCAGCCCAGCCACCATTACTTTCTGTAATCTGTGATATAATATTGAATGGCACTTGCCATGGACACTCTTTTTCATGGGATTTTTTTGTTTCTGTTGTGTTTTGCTTACTTTGATTGCGCAGTAGAACCAGCATGCTTTTCTTAGGTTTCTTTTCTGCATGTGCTTGCGCTTGATCGTTAGGCTCTTTTAGGATAAAAATTCTTCTACTCGTAATTAATAATAAAATTTTAAGATTAATTCACATAGAAATATAACGATTCTATGGAATAGCCGGAATCGTCCGGGGGCGCATACACGCATTCTCTCTCCTTTCAAACAAGCTTCCCCGCCTGCGGGTAGAGTCCGGATAATCTGGCCTATGAGGATGAAGTGCCGGACCTGGGGAAGTTTAGTCATTCAAAAATTAATCTTAAAATTTTCTGAAAGGCACTTATAAACATTAAAATTTTTTTTGTTTTTATCAAGGCTTGTGCAATTTCTCAATGGTGCAACAAAACAAAATGCATACTTTGATAACAAATAAGACGTCCTTCGCACGATCTCAAACAACCTTTCAAATAATCATGGATCAACATGTTCATTTGCATACCTTCCAAAAAAAACAAATCTCTAAACTAGGGACATAACCTCAACAAGAAGCATTAGATGAGCAATAAGACATAGGCGCATCAAGGTTCGAAACGTATGGAAGCTAATTCACCAAATTTCCCTTCAAGAATATATGTAACTTCAACCTTGGAGTAGTTCATGATACTAACACATTGCGCTGAAGAAAACCAACCTTACTTGCAATATGATTATTCCAGACTTCATAGAAACCAATCATAAAAAAAAAAAAGAAATACATTCATTAACGACAAGATAACTATGGATATAAAGACATGTGCCACATAAAACTTCCATGTAAAAAAAGAAAAAGAAAACATTAGCCAAAACAAACTTATGCAAATATAACTTGTCTTTAACCCAACTACCCACAAGGTTTCATTGACATATGCTCATATATACATGAATCAACCTAATGCATGCATTGAGCAAAACGACTAAAATAAAGTGGACAAAAGCAACTTACTTGGTATGCAATTCTTATAGAATTATATAAGGCAACTTATTATACAAAGGGATTTACACACCTATTAGATCACAATCTTGGCAATGATCTATACAAAAATAACTCTTCAAGATTCATACAGTAAATACCTCAACAGTAAGTATGCATACATGGAGCACAACGAAAACTCAACTAAATTTAGTTCTCATATTTTTTTTGTTTTACAAAGGAAAAGGAGTAGAAGATGAGGGAAATATGAAAGGGGATCAAGAAAAGGACTAGAAGAGGTGGAAGCATCAAGAGAAGGAGGAGAAGAGGAGGAGATACTCACCTTGCAACAGCTCGAGATCGGTCCAGTTGTCGGGATCGGTCTGAAGGGGAAGATCTTGGTCGGTCTGGGCTACTTCGGGTTCGGGGACGGCTGGGGATGGGGCGAACGGGAGCAGGGGTTCGATTCCGGCCTGGGTTGCTTCGGGCGGGAGCCTCTCAGCCTGATCTGGAGTTTGCGACCCTAGAGAAACGGGCGGCTGGAGTCGTCGGGTTCGGTCTCGCGAATGTAGGGAAGCCAACGTCGGGCTGGGGTCGTGTGAACAGGGGGATCTGGCGGCGTCGGGCTGGTTCCGGCCTGAGATCGTGCGAACAGCTAGTTCCGGTCTGGAATCATGCGGACGGAAGAAGACGAGAGGGAGAGGGGGTCGGGCGTGAGAGAGAGCTAGGCACCTGGGAACTTTGGAACCGAGAGCCAGAGAGCGGGAGAGCGAGAGCTGGGGCGTGAGAGCGGGAGAAAGAGCATGATCGAGAGAGAGAGAGCGAGAGGGGCTGAATGCCCAGCCGAGAGCCTTGGTTCTCTGGTAAACGCATGTTGATGCCGAGAATAGAATCCCGCCTATTCGTATCCATTACTGTAGCAACTCAAACACGCGAAAGGAAACTACTTTCTGAAGCAGATCGCTGCTTCTCCTGTGGAGGATCATAGAAATCATGCTGAAACCTCGAATAAACCGTTGATTCGATCCAGGCCATCCGATCTATTTCCTGATTTAGAAGATGAATTCAAAATTTATTTAAAAGGGTAGATGGATTTTAGTAGAATTATATTGAACTAAATCGAGTCAAGATTGGTTAAGCTCAGATTAGACTCGACTCCGAGTTTGACTCGATTCGAGTCAATTCAAGTCCGAGTCAGTGCAACCAATTCGATCGCACGAAATTGGGTCCATTATAAATATTAATTTAAATCAAATCGAGTAAGCCGCGATGAAATCAAACTAATCGAGTCTAATCGGACATATTCGAGTCCGATCCGGCTCGAGTCGGGTCGATTCGAGCTCGAATTGGGTTCGACGATGCTCGATTAAACCGATCGTAAGTGCTCGAGCGAAAAATGAGGTCAACAAACGGACCCCCAACATATGCGGCGAACAATAAGTGAACCGTATATGTTGGCATTGACCTTCCTGACTCCAGGAAGATACAACTCTAGGGTCAACTAACGGAATCACTAAAAGAATGCAATAAACCGACAATCAACTAACGAGAATCAAATCAATAAAGTGAGTGAACAAGTCAACCATCTGCTCAACCCAAACAGTAGGATAGGAAATAGGGAAAGAAACATCATGCTCACATGAATAGGATTGATACAAGATTACAAAGAATCCAAAAGAAATCCAACAATCATCTAGATCATAAATCTAAGATAATGCGAAGAGAAGGGAAACCAATAATAGTTTGAAAAACAAAGGAAATATCAGAGAGCGATAATCCGAGAAAAGCAATAAGGAAGAGTAATCAAATATAGAGAAGTCATCTGTCTGCCTGACCAGATCGAAATGGCAGAATAGAAGAAGAAGGGAAGGTCTCACATTCACCTGACCAGATTGAAACAGTGAATGGAGAGAACTCAGTGTTCACCTGACCAGATCGAAACAGTGAACATGAGTAGAAAAAGAAAAGAACCAACCGTCTGCCTGACCAGATCGAAACAGCAGAGCGGAAGAGAAAAGGAAAATCCCACATTCACCTGACCAGATCGAAATAGTGAATGGGGAAAGACTCAATGCTCACCTGACCAGATCGAAACAGTGAACATGAGTAGAAAAATAAAAGAACCAACAGTCTGCCTGACCAGATCGAAACAGCAGAGCGGAAGGGAAAAAGAAAATCACACATTCACCTGACCAGATCAAAACAGTGAATGGGGAAAGACTCAATGCTCACCTGACCAGATCGAAACAATGAACATTAGTAGAAAAAGAAAAGAACCAACCGTCTGCCTGACCAGATCGAAACAGTAGAGCAGAAGGGAAAAGGAAAATCCCACATTCACCTGACCAGATCGAAATAGTGAATGGGGAAAGACTCAATTCTCACCTGACTAGATCGAAACAGTGAACATGTGTAGAAAAAGAAAAGAACCAACCGTCTGTCTGACCAGATCGAAACAGCAAAGCGGAAGGGAAAAGGAAAATCCCACATTCACCTGACCAGATCGAAACAGTGAATGGGGAAAGACTCAATGCTCACCTGACCAGATCGGAACAGTGAACATGAGTAGAAAAAGAAAAGAACCAACCATCTGCCTGACCAGATCGAAACAGTAGAGCGGAAGGGAAAAGGAAAATCCCACATTCACCTGACCAGATCGAAACAGTGAATGGGGAAAGACTCAATGCTCACCTGACCAGATCGAAACAGTGAACATGAGTAGAAAAAGAAAAGAACCAACCGTCTGCCTGACCAGATCGAAACAGCAGAGCGGAAGGGAAAAGGAAAATCCCACATTCACCTGACCAGATCGAAACAGTGAATGGGGAAAGACTCAATGCTCACCTGACCAGATCGAAACAGTGAACATGAGTAAAAAAAGAAAAGAACCAACCGTCTGCCTGACCAGATCGAAACAGCAGAGCATAAGGGAAAAGGAAAATCCCACATTCACCTGACCAGATCGAAACAATGAATGGGGAAAGACTCAATGCTCACCTGACCAGATTGAAACAGTAAACAAGAGTAGAAAAAGGAAGGGAGTTCTATATTTTCCTGACCATATTCGCAACGACAAACGAGAACAGCTCAATATCCACCTGACCATATTCGCAACAGCGAATAATGAGCTTCCCAAAAGGTCTAATGCCCGCCTGACTAGATCGAAACAGCAGGGAAAAAGACAAAGTCCAACATTCACCTGACCAGATCGAAACAGTGAATGAGGACGAATTGATGTTCGCCTGACCAGATCGAAACAGCGAAACAAAGAATCAGCAGAAAACTCAACAACCCCTAAATAGGAAAATAAAATAGGGGGAATGAAGAGGTGGTGAAGTATGCCTCCTAGGGACTCTGTCGGACACCCAACCAAAAAGGGGAGTCAATATTCGCCTGACCAGATCAAAACAGCGAATGAGAATGGCTCAAAATCCACCTGACCATATTCGCAACAGCGAATAATGAGCCCTCCCGAAAGTCTAATGTCCACGTGACCATATTCGCAATGGTGGGACAAAAGAAAAAGTCCAACATTCACCTGACCAGATCGAAACTGTGAATGAGGATAACCCAATGTTTGCCTGACCAGATCGAAACAGTGAGACAAAGGGGGAAAGAGAAAGGGAGTTCAGTATTCACCTGACCATATTCGCAACAGCGAATGAGAACAGCTCAATATCCGCCTGACCATATTCGCAACAGCGAATAAAGAGCTTCCCAAAGAGGTCTAATGTCCGCCTGACCAGATCGAAACAGCAGGACAAGAGTCAAAATCCAACATTCACTTGACCAGATTGAAACGGTGAATGAGGATGACTCAATGTCTGCATGACCATATTCGCAACAGTAAGACAGAGAGTAAAAGCCACCTCTACAACCACCCGACGCATAAGTGCGTGGTGCTGTGAGGGAAAGAAAAGTGAGTGATTCATCATCTAAGAAATCCCAAACTTATATTTCAATTACCACATGGTAGAGGACAAATCGTCGTAGCCATGAGTAATCAAAGCATAAGTAGAATTTCTTTAGGTAAAATTGAAATCATAAAACATGAGGCAATCAACTAATGTATATCTCTCTAAGAAGAGGAACATACAAATGAAAGAATAATCTCATATCAACGGAATAGCAATAGAAGTGGCAAGGGGACACACTTGCCATTAAGAACAATCAATCATCATCTCAGAAATTAATGATTTACTAAAGAAATCACAGTAGTAACACCCATGCTAACTGATGGGAACTTGTGAAAAGTATAAGCAACATTTATGTTCTCAAAGAGACTACTCTTACAGCTAAAAGCAAGGTCTTAATGAGAAAATATATCATTTAAAAGAAGTAGTGGATCGACTTTCTGCTAGAAGATCAAAATCCACTAAGAAGTGATGTTAACATCTAGAGTCAGATGTACCACATCACAAGTAAGGGAGAACAACATCCCTTTAAAAGTGAACAACCATGATCGAAGAAATGAACATATAGTCATCTCCTACACAATCATCTAAATGTTTTAAGGAGAGAAAGGAGGGACTTTGGGCTCTTGGAGCGTAGAACCGGGTTCCACCTGTGACAAGGGCAACCGATTCTACTCAATTAAGAGCTTCCCTCTTTTTTTTTTTTATTATGTTTTTTTTTTTAACATTATGTTCACAGATATAGATCAAGTACACCGGAACATAAAGAGGGAAAAATTGCTGGCTTTGATATCCCAGGCCATACTCGCCACATGAGTAAAACTGGGGAGAGAGAAAAATTACAACAATAATCTGTAGGGAAATTCACAAAGTGATCATGGATCAACATCACTATATTTGACAAATATAGATCAAGGATGGACCCAGTATCACATTCCATAGAAATTCGAGTTAGTAGTTTTGGTATCCCAGACCACACTTGAAGGTGACAAGTGAAACTCGGGAAAGCCAACCCTTACAGGGGTTAGAAAGATGATTTTATGCAACAACACCAAAGTGACTAGTGAATGTGAACGTAAGCACAAACATCCATACAACGCATTTGCATACAACCTTTAAAGACAATCTCATACTTTGCATGACGAACATCATGTGGTAGAGGACAAATCGTTGTGGCCACGGACTGTCGAAAAGTACAAAAAATCTTTCAAAGTTATATCTATACACAGGGATATTTACAAGTGGCGGGGGATGCCCCTTGCGATGTGCAAACTCAAGCGTAGTACATTCTCAAGTACTGCCCATTAATGATAGGCATGGGATGAACACCATTCGCATCAACTAACAAATAAGAACCACCTTTGTATACATGCTCTACGACGAATGGGCCTTCCCAAATGGGCTCAAACTTACCACCTCGACGACGACGTGAGATGATAGGCCTATGCAAGACAAGGACTACTTCCCGACCTGAAAAGCACGGGGTCGGACAAGGCGATCATGTGCCTGGGCCATACGGGCCTGATACAACTTAAGGTTCTGATGAGCTTGCAAATAGAGCTCTTCTAAACCATCAAGTTTTTCCAACCGTAGTCGGGCATTATCCTCGTGGGACAGATTGTGGCTAACTGCTACACGCAACGAAGGGAGCTCAACCTCTAATGGGAGGACAGCATCAACCCTAAAAGCTAAAGCATATGGTGTACACTGAGTAGGAGTACGATATGTAGTCCTATAGACCCATAATGCTTTAGGCAGTTTATCGTGCCATTCTCTTTTATTTGCCACAAGAATCTTCCTTATCAATTGGACTAAGGTCTTATTGAATGCTTCAGCCAAACCATTAGCCCTAGGATAATAAATCGAGGAATAATGCCAATTTATGTTATGGCTGCGGGCAAATCTAGCAATTTTGGTGCTTCTAAAAGACGAACCGTTATCCGAAATTATACGGCGCGGAACACCAAAACAGTAGACAACATGATCGCGAAAGAAGCGCATCACATCTTCTGATTTGACTTCCTTAAGCGGGATAGCTTCTGCCCACTTAGAGAAGTAATAAGTAGCAGCCATAATAAACCTATGACCCTTAGACGAAGGAGGGTCAATAGGACCCACTACATCCGTGCCCCAACTCTCAAAAGGCCAAGAAGACACAGTGGGGTGTAACGGATTAGGAGGTTGGTGGATGACAGTATTATGGATCTGGCATTGATGCCACTTCCTAGCATGCTCCATATAATCACGGATCATCGTTGGCCAGTAATAACCAAGGCGTTTAAGTCTGACCTTCATCTTAGGTCCGGACTGATGAGCACCACAAAGCCCCTCATGTACCTCGCCCATGACCTTACGAGCCTCCTCGTTATTGAGGCAACGTAACCACATCTGGTAAAAAGAGCTTCGGTACAGGGTTTTATTCACATAGGAGAAGGACAAAGCTCTCTTTCTAATCTGAGTGGCAAGAGAGCGATCATCAGGAAGTTTACCACGCTTCAAGTATTCCATAAAAGGGACTCTCCAATCTAACTCTTCCTCAACAGCATAACTGCGAGGGCCTGATCTGGAGAAGACAAGTCCGCGGGACACAAAGCTTGTCGGTACTGAACAACAATTGACACCGGATTTCCATTTGGGTCAACCAACTCGTTAGCAAGTTTAGCTAGTGCATACGCTCTACCATTCTCAGATCGAGGGACTCTAACTAAAGTCACCTCAGGGATCAAACATAGGAGCTCCATCGCCCTATAGTGGTAAGGCAAGATCTCGGGTTTGAGAACTTTGAAAATTCCAGCCACTTGATTAATAATTAGTTGGGAATCTCCAATGATCTTCACCCGCACAATGCTCATCTGAATGGCCAACTCAAATCCTACAATTTGGGCTTCGTACTCAGCTTCATTATTGGTACGAGGCTCAGAAAGATTGTAGGAGTAACGAAGGGTGTGGCCTTCAGGAGACACAAAAACAAGCTCCAAACCTACCCTCACAACAGGAGTTTCGTAAGGATGCAGTGATTTGATGGAAGAGGCTCCATCAAAGTAAAACTCCCAAGTAGGAGACTCCTTCTCTTTCACACTCATGACTAATTCATCAAGCAAATCGTCATTAAGTGGGGAATCTGTAGGGATCGGGTAAGAAGCAAGAAAGTCAGCTAGAGCCTGTCCTTTGACGGCCCGCCGAGGGACAAAAGTAATATCAAACTGCAGTAAAATCATGGACCAACGTGCTAGACAACCTGACAAAGTTGGACGGGTCACCAGGTACTGCAAAGGGTTGACTCGAGAAATCAAACTGATCTTGTGTGAGAGCATATAGTGTCTAAGCTTCTGCACAACAAAGATCAAGGCCAAACACTGCTTTTCCATTGCCGGGTATTTTAGCTCTGCAGGAATCAACCGTCTACTAAGGTAGTACAAGGCATTATATTTGCCTTCTTCATTTTCTTTAGCTAAAAGTGCACCAAGTGACTCATCCAAGGCCGTAGTATAAAGGATCAACGGTTTGCCAGGGATCGGTGAAGCTAACACTGGGGGATTCGTCAGGTAGTGCTTTATACTCTCAAAGGCCTCCTGACAACTCTTATCCCAATGGAAGCAAGCATCCTTCTTTGCTAGAGCAGCAAACAGATGGCATCTACCGGCAAGATTGGAGATAAATCTCCGCAAGAAAGCAAGTTTCCCCTGAAAAGATCTCAACTGGGTAAGACTCTTAGGGGGTTTCAAGTCCACTATGGCTTTAATCATGGAAGGATCAATCTCAATACCACGATAGCGAACGATGAAACCAAGAAACTTCCCCGCACTAACTCCAAATGCACACTTTAGGGGATTCATCTTCAAATCATTCTTTCTCAAGCGCTCAAAAACGATTCGTAGATCTCGGAGGTGATCACTAAGGACCTTGCTCTTGACTACTAAGTCATCCACATAGCATTCAACTTGCTCATGAATCAACTCATCAAAAATGACTGTCATGACACGTTGATAGGTGGCCCTGGCGTTCTTGAGGCCGAAGGGCATTACCTTGTAGCAAAACACACTGATAGGGGTGCAGAAGGCAGTGAATTTATCATCTTCAAGGGTCATCTTAATCTGATTATAACCAGATGAACCATCCATGAAGGAGAAAATGCTATGGGACGAAGCAATATCAACCATAAGTTTAGGGATAGGAAGAGGGAAATCGTCCTTAGAACATGCCTTGTTCAAATCACGGAAGTCTATACAGACATGGATCTGACCACTTTTCTTCCGGACCGGAAAAACATTGGCAAGCCAAGTGGGATACTTCTCTTTATGAATGAAACTAGCTTCTATAAGCTTCTTAATCTCAGCGATCACCTGTTGTTCAATCTCTAACCTCATCCGACGAGGTGACTGCTTAACAGGGACTGTATCAGGACTAATAGCTAACTTATGGACTACTACTTCTGGATCTAAACCGGGCATCTCTGTGTAGTTCCAGGCAAAATAATCTTTAAACTCAGAAATGAGTGCAACATACTCTTGAGCCTCTGATTCGGATAGCAAAGCACTATAAAAAATGGGTCGAGGATCCGATTCAGTGCTCAAATTGATCTTACACAATTCGTCCATGGCAGAACTGGCACCATCTTCGAATTCACGTGGAGCTTCAAGGACCCTGTCCTCACTCTCCTCCGGGTCTTCATCATCGGCGATGGAAATGACCAGAAAAGAATGAGAAACAACACGAATGTTGGCGGAAGGGTACTGATTCTCTTGAGAATAGCCTATACCCTGTCCAGTTCGAGGAAAATCGGTTCGCCAAATACGGGCCTGCTGTTGGGCTTGTCTACCTGACCAAGTCGAAGGGGCAATGCCTCGCTCAAAAAATTTATCCACAGCAGGGGAAAAGTACCGGGGAACTGGCATGATTTCATCATCAACAGTGGATTCCATAGAATCTTGTATGTCAGTACTCTGTGGGACACCTACACTATGAAACAATGATGCATGCCAAGCAGATTGTGGTGGCACATAGAGAGTGTGTAGCTCTTGTACAGAGCGCCTATCTAAGGGTGGTGCGCCAAAAATAGTAGCGGAAGGTGTAGGGGAAAATTGAGGAGGAGATTCCTCAATTCTCATCCCGTACATCTGGCGAGAAAGGGATTGTTGGCTAGTAGTCTTACGTCCGACATCTCCGTCGTCGTCTGAATCACTATCAACAACCAAACCACCCTGAGGTATCAAATTCCTATGGAATGTGGGATAGGAATTGTGATCAACACTAAAGGCAGGCAAAGGAACTGAATGACGAGGAACATCAATCATCTCATCATCAGAGTCAGACTCAACAGTCAAAGGGGAAGTGTACAAGTGCGAAGGAGGAGGGATTCGAGTATCAAAGTTCCTCGGAGGGCGAACTGACTCTCTACCTCGACCTCTACCACGCAATCCCCTACCTCTACTATCCCCTACCTCTACTAGGGGGAGCTTCGCGCCTGACTACAAACCGTAAAGATTCATCCAGGTATTCAGTGGAAACATCTGCCCCAATCATAACCAGTGATGGACCCTGTGCTAGTGGCTGTATAGGACCCTGTGCAAGTGACTGCATAAGACCCTGTACAATACTAGTGGGTATCACTGGTGACTGGGCAGGGGGAGGTCTACGAGCTTTTTAGGGCATGTAATGCTCGACATCATCATAAATAGATACCTCATGCACGGCAAAAGG
>NW_021319867.1:91630-155919 GCF_001605985.2 Dendrobium catenatum | reverse complement strand
ACTTTTCCTGAACGCAACTGTATCTCTTGTATTGAATCAGATTCAATAGAGGACTCATTTGGTTCAGGTGACATGGCTTGTGTTGGTTCATTAAGAAGTGACTGAGGAGTGTTCTCGGATTCATCTTCTGAATCCATGTAACAACCTCCTTCAGGAATAGCAAACACAGGCTCTTCCTCACACTCAAACTCTTCTCCAAAAGAATGATCATCATCATTTTCAGAAATAAATAGAACAGAAGAAGAACGAGTGCTAGGAAAAGAAAAACTAGGAGCAAGACACCAAAAGTAGCCAGAATCATTTTCTTCCATTAATTCATCATCAGTTGAAGGGAGAACAAAATCCTTCAGCGTAAGTGCTGGAAGAGATCCTGTCTTCCCCTCAGAAGTTACAACAAATTTCTCTCTTTCATACATCTTTCTAATACAAGTAGAAGTAGAAGAAATGTGCTCAGTAGGCACTACAACAGAAGAAGAAAAAGAAACTGGCAAAGAAACTGGGCTGGCAACTATCGACTTGGCCTGTGGGGGCCTCCTCTCAACTGCCTCTGAACTCTGAACTGCTCGTCTGATCATACCCCTTGTCTTGCGAGAGAGTGCAAGCTGCCACTCCTCCCCAGAACTAAGAGGTGCTCTACTGTCACTGCTCTGAACACCACACTGACTATCACACTGACTGGAGCTAGTAATCATCTGAACTATCTGAGCAACTTTGCCTTGAGGATTCACCAGGTCGCTGTCCTGCAAGTGAATCTCACCCCTAGCCATAAGGCTCTCCACTCTGTCCTTGAACACATAACAATCTTCAATCACATGGCCAATATGTCTATGGAATGGACAATACAAAGGATGCTCTGTCTGCCCCTCCTCTTCCACTCTCCTGTTGGGTGGAAATGTCAAAATGTTCTTCTTAACCAAAAACTTGAAGATCTTCTTCACACTCTCCCTTTTAAAGGGATACTCCTTGCTAAGCCTCTTTTTGTTGGGTGGAAATGTCAAAATATTTTTCTTAATCAAAAACTTGAAAATCTTCTTTACACTCTCCCTTTAAAGGGATACTCCTTACTAAGCTTCTCTTGTAAGTACTGTTGGCTTTTTGGAGTTCTATAAGAGGGCCTAGGCTGCTGACCCTGTGGTCGTGGCTGAAACTAACCAGGAGGTTGTACTGGTGGTGGTAACTGAGGTCGAGGCTGAAACTGAGGTCGTGGTGGTGGTGGGCGCTGTGGTACTGAACTAACCATGGGCCTCTTGCCCCTATCATAAGCATTAGAAGTACTATGCACCTCCCCCTTCCTGGGAGGTGGTGCCCCGAAAAACTCTAAACGCTGAGGTCTACGGATGGGTTGACTCTCAGCCTTAGGAGGGACTGCACTGGGTATGCTGTCCTGCAGGCTAGTGACTTTGGTTAACAACTTCTGAAAGGTTCGAATGCTAAAACCCTTCAGGTACGGAGCGATAGGACCATCTATGTTCTTCAGCAGAATCTCAACTGCACGCTGCTCTTGCAGTTGAGGTTCACACTGAAGACTAAGGTTTCTCCACCTAACTATATAGTTAAGTAGAGACTCGTGGGGGCACTGTCTGGTCACTACCAACTCACCAACAGTCACTCTATGCTCTGTACTAATGAACCTCTGAACAAACAACTGCTCCATCTCAGCAAAAGTGCGAACTGATCATTAGGGAGATCAGCATACCACTCAAATGCCACTCCCCCTAAGCTACTAACAAACAATCTCAGGATCAATGCATCATTTCCTCCAATGTTACAATATTATCACTAAAGTTTTAGGGTTGAGTCTTGGCTAGAACCTTTCGGCTTTTGTTAGAGCTTGCCATAGAGATGTTCTAGGGAAATAGGGGTTTGAAACGGATGTTTGAAGTGATGATGGTTGAGTTCAAAGCCCGTAAATTTAATGAAATACAACTGTTCGTATAGACGAAATTAATTTTGTCCCGTACGAATTTCAGTTTGTCCCATACGAAAAAATTTTGTATGGACAAATGATTGTGTCAAAAAATGAAACGTTTTTTTTCATAATCACACAAGTAATGATGCATCCTTTCGTACAGACTTTTGACCAAATGATTGTATAGATGAACAGGTGTTCTTCCTGGACGATCAGACAATAAAGTTCATTTTAATGGCAGTTAAAACCGTCCCCTACATTGAATCGCCAAGTGTTCTTCTATAGGAACCAAAGGTTGGTACGGACGATCATGCATAATAAAACTACCTTATCCGTTTAACTATTAATTAATCGTACATACGTTTGAAAATTAAGTCCAGACGATCGTGACGATCGTACAGACGAAGTGAAAAATAAAATTGAAAAACTGTACGCTAACCGTTCAAATCAGATTGTTAACACACTACACAATTCATCCCGTATTAAAATAATTTCGTCCTGGATGATTGTCACTCAATTTTTCAAATCATGCACTTAAAAATCTAGATGTGAGAATTTTTCAAAAGCTAAAACACAAACATAATAAAAACACTATAGAAAAATACACAAACTCACAAAATCACAAATACACACAAAAATACTAACTAGAAAAAACACACATCAATGTTGCATAATCATTTTAATTAAGCATTCAAATCGATCACACCAAGCCTTGTTCTTAATGCACTGAAAGTATCAAAAGCTAAAGGTTTTGTAAAAATGTCTGCAAGTTGATTTTCTGTAGAAACATGAATGAGTTCAATTTCTTATTTGGATACATGATCCCTTATAAAATGATGCCTGATGTCTATATGTTTGGTTCTTGAATGTTGAATAGGATTTTTAGAAATGCAAATAGCACCAGTGTTATCACAATAAATTGAAATAGTGCCTATAGTTAATCCTAAATCAATCAACTATTATTTCAACCAAAGTACTTGTGCCACATAACTTCCTAATGCAATGTATTCAGCTTCAGTAGTAGATAGGGCTACTAAATTTTGTTTTGTATAATTAGACCAAGAGACTAAATAATTTTCAATAAACTGACATGTTCTAGAAGTGCTCTTTTTATCAACCCTATAACATGCAAAGTCAGAATCTGAATAACCAATTATTTCAAATAAAGAGCTAAACTTAGGATACCAAATTCATAAGTTCTGTGTTTCTAATAGATATCTTAAAATCCTTTTTATTGTTGTCAAATAAGATTCTTTTGGATCTGATTGAAATCTATCACATAAATAAATACTAAACATGATATCAGGTCAGCTAGTTGTCAAGTAAAGCAAAGATTCAATTATTCATCTAAATTTCTTTTAATCAACAGATTTTTCCTTAGAATCCTTATCCAACAAAATTGAGCAACTCATAGGTGTACTAACAGGTTTAGCATTATTCATTTCATTCTTTTTGAGGATGTCCTTAACATATTTAGACTGCCTAAGAAATGTTCCCTCATCAATTTGCAGAATGCTAAAGCCTAGAAAGTAGATTAAATCTCCCATTAGACTCATCTCAAATTCATTACTCATTGTTTTAGAAAAATCATCACAAAAATTTTTATTTGAAGATCCAAAGATGATGTCATCAACATAAATTTGTACAATGAGTATATCCTTTCTAAATTTCTTCAAAAAGAGAATTATATCTACACTTCCTTTTTCAAATGATCTTTCAAGTAGGAAGTTGTTCAATCTCTCATACCAAGCCCTAGGTGCTTGTTTTAATCCATATAATGCATTTTTAAATTTGAAAATATGATTTGGATGTTTAGAATTTTCAAAACATGGAGGTTGTTCTACATAAACATCCTCTTAAATTACTCCATTTAAAAAGATACTTTTTACATCCATTTGGTATAATTTAAATCCTCTAAAACAGGAAAACTACACTTTGATCCTTTGGCCTTGCAGTTAATTCCCAAACTTTATTTCTTACAAATTGATTTAACTCTTCTTGCATAGTTAAAATCCAAAATTCATCCAAAAGTACTTGATCAATATTTATGGGTTCTATTATTGAAATGAAGGCTAAATGATTGACTTCTTTGTTTAATCCATGCCTAGTCCTTACACCCTCACTAGGTTCACCAATTATCAATTCTTTTAGGTGGTTTTTAGAAAATCTCAAATATCTGGGCAAATGATTTTCTATCTTCAAGTTTTCTTCCAAATTTTCTTCCAATTTTATTTTATCAATCTTTTGGGAGTTAATCTCAATCTCATATTCTACAACATTTGGCTCTTCCAAAATTCCAAATTCATCAAATACAACATGTGTGGTCTCCTCAATTACCAAAGTTCTTTTGTTGAATACTCTATAAGATTTTCCAACACTTTAGTATCCTACAAAAATTTCTTCATCTGATTTTGGATCAAATTTTCCTAAGGCAGATTTTCCATTGTTATGAATAAACACCTTGCAACAAAATATGCAAATGTGATAAATTAGGTGTTCTTCCTTTTAGCAACTCATAGGGTATTTTATTTAATTTAGATTTCACATTCACCCTATTCAGAACATAACATGCTGTGCTAACCATCTCAGCCCAAAAATATTTAGGAAGTGAGTATTCTGCCAATATGGCTCGGGTGGCTTCTATTAATGTTTTGTTTTTCTTTTCAACTACCCCGGTATGCTGAGGGATTATAGGTGCAGAAAAATTGTGATCAATTATTTTCTCCTTACAAAAATTCTTAAATTCTCCTCCATGATCACTTTATATAGTCATAATTTCACATCCTAGCTTTCTTTAAATCCAAGTAAAAAAGTTTTTAAATTCCTCAAATGATTCACTCTTGTAAAATAGAAATCTAACCTATGTAAATCTAGAGTAATCATCCACAATCACAAATCTGTATATCTTCCCTCCTAGACTTACAGTTCTAACTTGTCCAAAAAGATCCATATGCAAAATCTCCAATGATTTACTAGTTCTAAGATCCTTATTGGACTGAAAAAGAGGACTTCACCTATTTTCCTAATTGACATGCATCACAAAGGTGATCCTTAGTAAAGTCTAGTTTTGGTATATCTCTTACTAGGTTCTTTTGGGTAATTCTCCTAAGGGTTTTAATGCTAGAGTGACAAAGTCTCCCATGGCAAAGCCATGACTCATCAGAAATAGAAGTATGATTTTTAATGCAATTCAAATCTAGCATATACACGTTATTCACCCTTATACCATTCAAAACATCATTTCCATTTAGGCTTAATATGCAGCTAGTAGGAAAAAATTTTACACAGTATCCTTTATCACATAGCTGGCTTATACCTAACAAATTATGCTTTAAGCCTTCTACCAATAACACATTCTCAATAAAAAATTTCTTAAGATTTCCAATCATACATGACCCAACCACGTTCCTTGTAGTGTTATCTCCAAGTGTAACCATGCCTCCACTCCTGGCTTCCAGCGATATGAATTGTGCAGTATCTCCAGTCATATACTTTGAGCATCCGCTGTCCAGGCACCATATGCTTTCACGAGGACTTGTGTGAGAGCGACCCTGCAAAATTATCAAACGTTAGACCTGGGAATCCAAAAAAGTTTGGGTTCTCCTTTTGGAAATTTATAATCAAATGCATGTATGATATGTCTAGGTATATGCATCTTAGGTCTCCACACCAAATAGGATTTTTTCTTCAAAGTGCAAGTGTGAGCTATATGTCCAAACAATCCATAATTATTATATTTGACTTTTGGAAAAGGATTCCTAAGTTTTCTACTATTCATTTATCTATTTAGGGATTGCATAAATTTTGGAATTGAGTAATTTGATTCTAGAGAGAGGCTCTGGGATTCTAGAGAGATAAAACTCCATTTTCGTGTTCGAATCATAATTTCCCATGATTTTTTGCAGCTGGTGGTGCAGTCGCTGGATGATCATCGGCTTTCTCTGCTAATGTCATGGCTGCTTTGTGACCTCCGGTTTCTCTACAAACTATTGGTAGAGGCGCTAATGGGGTGGTAATCAGAGAAGGGAAGAGAATTCAGTCTCGTCACCCTGTGATTGAAGGCAAGAGAAAGAAAGCGATTGTGGATGATGGAGCGACTAGAAGGAATGTGGATCTTTTGATGCCAGGTACACATATTCTTGATTCTAAGAAATTGGGTGATGGATTCTTGAATGATTTTAGCTTTTCTAAAACTTCTGAGACGAATGAGGGTCGGTGTGGGGATTATGATCTGAAAAATTATGAATGTTCAAGAGCGGGATATTAATCTTGATCTTGATAAGAATCCTGGAATGGAGTCAATGATTGGAAGAACAGTGATGGAGGATCTCAATAAATAAATAAATATGGAAGATGTTATTAAAGCCTAGACAAATCCGAAGCACATCAAGATCGATTTTAATGGGGAGCAAGCTGAATTATCGAAAGATGGGATTGCTGTTAAGTTGAATTCAGATATGGAAGAAAAAAATAAACATGTTCTGAGATATTCTATTGTGATTAAAGTTTTGGGCAATAATGTGTCGTTCCTAGTATGTAGTATAGAACTGAGAAGACAGTGGAGCAAGTTTGGCAGATTCCATTTAACGTCAATTGGCATGAACTGGATCCTTTGTTCATTCAAGATGGAGGAGGCTGTGGAGGACATTCTCAATGGAGGACCGTGGTATGTCGGTGGCTACATTGTCGGTATGGATAGGTGGTCCCCTGCATTTGATCCTTATTCCTTCAAGGGGATCTCCGCTCCCATTTGGATTAGATTCCCTTTTTTACCGTTATACTGTTGGGACGAAGATAACATAGCGAGAATAACATCTCATTTTTGTATGCCGATGTATATAGATAGAAATACATTTCGATGGGGGAAGCGGGAATTCACTTGTGTCTATGTTAAAATTGATTTGGAGAAGAAGCTATCGAATGGAGTTTGGGTAGAAGGGTCGGCTGGCAGGTTTTTTCAACGGGTGGAGTATGAGAAGGTTGATCTGTTTTGTTATCATTGTGGTTGTGCGGGACATAATAGGGCTAAATGTCCTGATGAGGTTGTTCAGGGGATTACATATCAGAATATTAGTAAACCTGTTGTTGATGAAGCAAGGAAGATAATTCCTGAAGCCAATCCCGCTGTGATTAAGTCGGAATATGGCCCGTGGATACATGTATAATTCAAGAATAAATGCTTCGTTAAGGAGAATGGTGGTGGTAAACGAATGAATGAACATCAAGGCATCAGGATGGATAATATGGAGAATAAAATTCAGAAGAGCTTTGTGCAGAAAGTAATTCCAGTTGAGAAGAAGAGTGTAGATACTGAAGGTATTCCTGGTTTGATGTTTGATAAAATGCCTGATCAGAAGAAGGCAGTGGGTGGGCAGAAGGAAATTGTCGAAGAAAAGATGCAATCAATTACTGTCAATAATAGATTTGTTGTTCCGCTTAATGACATTAGCGAACTACCCGTGAACAACACTGAGGAGGCTGATGAGTTGAAAGACTCGGTTACTTGCTGCATTGAGGCGACTGATGGTGTTGGAGACACTGGAATGAACTTAAATGACCCAGGTTTAATGAATGTTGGTATGGGTGCTCACAGTGGGGGTAATAAGATTAAACTTGCCAAAGAGTTAAGATCTTTGGGACCTCTTGAAACAGGACACAAGAAGAAGAGAAGAATGGAAGGATGAGTTCCATGAATGGGGAGGAATCGCCAGCAAGGGTGTAATGTCTACTTTATTATTTTGGAATTGCAGGGGTTCTAGGAAGAGGAAGGCCTCCTTGTACCTGAAGGAGATGGTTAGAGAAAAGGATGTTTGTTTTATTGGTCTCTTGGAGACCAAGATGACTAATATTGGTAGGAGGGAGGTTGATTACCTCATTGGGAACGATTGGGATTTTTTCCATGTCCCAGCTGCTGGTCTTGGTGGTGTGGGATAAGAAGAGTGTGTCGTTTGTGGTTAGGGATACATCTTCCCAAGTGATAATTGGGGACCTCTTGGTTCCTAGCATGGGTTCATGGAAGATTGCCACGGTGTATGGGAGCCAGTGTTGCAAAGAAAGGGAGGATCTTTGGAGGCAACTTGAAGAGGGTATGAAGGATTCTAATCCTTTTATCATTGGTGGGGATTTCAACTGTACTTTGAACAAGGAGGAGAAGAGAGGAGGTAAGAGGTTCTTATTTTCCAAAGGAGATATGAAGCAGTTTATGAAAAATTCAGATTTTCATGATGTGAGAAGTATTGGACCAAGGTTCACTTGGTGCAACAACAAAGAAGGAGCCTCTCGGGTTTGGGAAAGATTGGATAGGTGTTTGGTTAATTCGATTGCTCTTCAAAAAATTCCTTCAGCTCTTACTAGGTATTTAGCAAGAGTGGCATCAGATCATAGTCCAATTGTCTTTAAATTGGATAAGAGGGTACGTTCCAAGATCAAGAGTATTAAATTTGAGGATACTTGGAGATCCTATCCTGCGGTTAGAAGCATTGTGTATCATTCTTGGAAGAAGAATGATTTTGGTGATAAAAGTGCTATCCTTCAGAGAAAATTTAATAGAACGCTGAAAGCACTATTTTTTTGGAGTAAAAATAAGTGCAAAGATTTGAAGACACTTAAGGAAGATCTAAAAAGGGAAATTCTTGAACTTCAAAACAAAGAAGCTGTGAGAGAACATTGGACTAGCGAGGATCTTCTTTTGCTAAGAAGCAAAGTTCACGAGCTTAATGTGACTTTGAGACGTTTATCTACATGGTGGAATCAAAGGGAAAAAGCTAGATGGCATGAAGAAGGAGACTCTAACTCAAAACTGTTCTACAACTTTTCCACGGCTAGGAGGAATGGGAATAGGGTGGTTCAAATTGAGAAGGTTTTTATTCAATATTTTGAAGCTAAATGGCAATCCAGAACTTGTGAGCTATCATGTTGGCCGGTGGCTGCTGAGAACCAGAAACTATGCAAGGATGATGTTGCTGAGTTGAGCTCTGATTTCACAGTGACCGAGCTGCAGGCCTCAGTATTTTAGCAAGGAAACAATAGATCTCCAGGTATGGATGGAGTCACTTCATCTTTTTATAAGTGCTATTGGGATATTGTTTGGAAAGCATTATGGGAGGCTATTAAGTGCTTCCTAAATTCTGGTCATATGAGTAAGAATTGGAAGGATACTCTAATTGTTTTGATTGCTAAAATCAAAAACCCTTTGACTCCATACAACTACAGACCGATTAGTTTATGCCAGACTAATTATAAAATTGCAGCCACTATTCTAGTTAACAGATTGAAGAGGTGTTTTTCCAAAATAATCACTGAAGAGCAAATGGCTTTTATGCCGGGAAGGTCTATCTCTGAGCATTGCTTGGTGGCTCAAGAGATCTTTCACAAGTTCAAAATATCCAAGAACAAGAAGATGATGGCTCTAAAACTAGATATGGAGTAGGCTTATGATAGCATGGGATGGCCTGCACATGATCAAATTCTTAAATGGTATGGATTTCCTTATATGTTTTCTAACCTTCTCATGGAATGTGTTGTAGATGTGAGATTTTCCATCATTATTAATGGGAAGAATTCTGAGTGGATTGATGCTCAAAGTGGCTTTCGTCAAGGATGTCCACTCTCTCCATATCTCTTCATCATGTGCTTCTAGTTGGTTTCTAATTCTCTTGAGCTGAGGGGACAGGATCTTGGTATTAGTGTCTCTCCTTGAGGCATTAGGATTACACATCTTCTCTATGCAGATGATGTGTTAATCTTCTCTCATGCCTCCATGTGTTTAGCTAAAGCTTTGAAGACTATTTTTGAAGATTTTTGTAAATAGACGGGCCAAAGGATCAATGTTAGTAAATCTCATATTCTCTTTGGTAAGGTGGTTGGTTATCCAATAAAGAAGAAGATTACCAGATTGTTTGGTTACAAAATTGTTATGGAGATGAGCTACCTAGGGATTAAGATGTCCCTTAATAGATTAAAGATGGCCGATTTTCAAGATGTGTTGAGCAATGTCATGGATAGGCTCGATGCATGGGGCAAGAAGTCACAATCTTTGGGAGGTAAGATTACTCTCATTAGCAGCTCTTTGATGTCTATGCCAAACTTTTTAGTAACACATTCATTAGTTCCTAAAAAAGTGTTGTATGAGATGGAGAAACTGTGTAGAAGTTTCATTTGGCATAAACCAAATGGAGATCGTAGTATGCACTACGTGGCTTGGGAAGAATTGTTCAAACCGAGAAGTATGGGATGTATGGGACTTCAATCTCCTGCTATGAGGGTTAGTTCTTTGAGATTGAAGTTGGCTTGGGATTTTTTTCAGAAACTATATACTCTTTGCCACAGAACTATCAAGCACAAATATGGGGATGTTATAATGATTGGTACGCACAAAAAGGTAGCGTCAAATGCATGGAAAATTCTGCTTGATGGGGGAAGACAGCTGAAGAACATAACCATATGGGTAATTGGCAGTGGGGATAAGGTCAATGTGCTGAATGATATCTGGATATTAGACAAGTGCATTAGCAGGTGGCCTACATTTGTGGATTGTTTTGCTTTGGAAGGAATGTATGTAAACCAATTGCTATTGAATGAAGGCCAATGGAATTATGCGTTACTTCAGGAAGTTTTCCATCCTGATCTCATACTGTTGATCAGCAAAATCCAGATTTATTCTGGGTTGGAGGACCGGAGGGAGTTGCTGAGAATGTACTCAAGCAAGTCTGTGTCTGCTCTGTCTTCAGAGTATATTTTGAATTGTAAATTCAATATGGAGTCAAACTCAACAAAAAAAGTTGAGATTTTTTGGTGGAGGCTTGGGAAATTTGCAATTCCCACGAATGTTTACCTTAATTACCACAGGATTGTTGTGGATTATTCTTGTGCTAGAGGTTGTAATGCTGTAGAGAGTTATGAACACATTATGGTCCATTGCAAATTTATGGTTGAAGTTCTTAACCAGATACTGGATTGGGGCATTTCCATTCCAGTTTTCCATTCTCTAGATAGCTGTTTGCAGGAGTTAAGAAGACTAACTTCTCGGAATTCCGGTACTGTTAAAATATACTGCACTATTGTTTATCTTTCTTGGAAGAATAGGAATGAAGTGAAACATGGCAAAGATGCTTTGCCTTCTTCTGTGGTAGCTTCAGATGCTTTGTCTTTGGCCATTACTAAAGCTAGTCCACATCTTTCCAACTGGGGAACTAATCTCCTTAGGGAGTCTCGTGAGTCTTGGTGCCCCCCTCCGAAAGACTGGATGAAGATCAATGTAGATGCGTCATTGCTTAGATCTAACTGTGCTGGTATCGGTGGCATCTTCAGAGATCATAAGGGAAGGTTTATTCTTGCTTTTGGGAAAAATAGAGTCCATTGGGACATTACCAAACTCGAATTGGAGGCTGTATTCTCGATTAGGGAATACATTAGGAGTTGGATGCTTGAGTACAAAGGGGTGATTATTGAGAGTGACAACCTCAATATTATTAAGTTCATTCAAGATTCTTTCAAAAATAATAAGTGGATTGTGGATAGTTGGCCTTCGGAGGAGCTTCTATTTTTTAATGATTTTCATAAAGTAGTTTTCCAACATGTTCATAGAAGATGTAATAAGGTAGCCAATTTATGTGCTACTATGGCTTTAAATAGTTGTTTCTTTTTTATAGTTTCTCTTTTGATAACATTCCTCCCTTGTTATTTAATTCAATCAAGGAGGAATGTGACTCTTTTTCTTCTTATCAATTATAATTAGCCTCTTTTTTACTTAATACAATTGTGATGCACTTCTTCAAAAAAAAAAAAAAAGGGATTGTATAAATTTAGGATACAAAATAGGATAAGTGAAATCTTCAAATTTAGGGGGTAATTTATTATCCTCATGAGCTTTTATCATCAATATGTAATATAAATTCATATCTTCTAAAATTCGATTTGTATAATTAGATCTATAAATTTTGCTCATAGATTCATCCTTAAAATTTTTAAATTCTTTTTCAAGTTCTGTATAGAATGATTTTAAACATTCATGATTTTTATTCAAGTCGTCATATTCATCAAGTAATTTCATGTGGTTGTCATCAATTAAAGCATGATATTTCTTAAGGATTTCATGTTCCTTTTGTAGTTCCTCAAATTCTAAGCTCAGACTAGTATGCATTTTCTTTATCTTTCTATATGCATCATGCATGTGTTCAGAAACTTCAAAAAGTTTGTTGTAAGTCAAGTCACATACCTCTTCTTGATCTGACTGATCATGATTATCAGCCATTAAGCACAGATTAGTGACTTCTTCTTCCTTTTCTATTTTTAACGAGTCAGAAACTGAGTCCGCCCAGAAAGCTCTTTAGAATTTCTTCTTGCCCTTCTTCTCAATTGGTTTCTCCTCTACGTCTCCTTTCTATGAGTGGCTTTGAGTTTTGGGCAATCTATCTTAATATGTCTAGGTTTTCTGCACTCATAGCAAATAACATCATTTGAAACCTTGACATTCCTATTAAATTTATCTCGATTTCATTATTAGCGTCTCTTCTGCTTCCTCTTCAGAAAGCTTTTGAATTGTCTAGTCATTAATGCGATGTCATCTTCATCATAGGGTTGTGAGTGTTCACTCTCAGATTCCTCCACTTTTAGTGCTATATTCTTCTCCCTTCGTAGTTTACCTGCAACAATCTTTCTTTGGCTAACTCCTTGCTCGTAAGCAATTAGCGAACCAAGAAGATTGTCAATATAGTAAATGTTTAGATCTTTAGACTCTGTAATTGCAGTAATTTTAACATTATAAGCAGTAGACAAATAACAAAGTATCTTATTAACCATTTCAGAATTCGTTAGTTCCCTACCCAATGCATGTAAAGAAGTGACTATTTGTGTGAATCTTATGTACATATCAGAAATGGATTCATTTGGTTTTATGCAAAATAGTTCATAATCATGCAACAAGATATTAAGTCTAAATTTCTTAACCTCATAAGTTATACAAAGTCTATCCCATATGTCCTCTCCACTCTTGCAAGTAGAAACCCGCATGTAATCTTCTGATTTAAGAGCACAAAAGAAACTATTGAAGCAGTTGGCGTTTAGTTATGCTCAGTCACATTCTTCTACTATCCAGTTCACAAAAGGTGTTCCAACTCTAACTCTGTCAACTAGTCTAGTTGGTTTTGTATACCCTTTCTGAACTAAGATCCACATACGGTAATTAAGTGCCTGTATAAATATAGACATGCGTGTTTTTCAAAAAATCAAAAGGAATATTATCGAACAATGGAGGTCTAGTTATAGAGTAACCCTCAAGTGTATTTTGGTTTTCAAATGTAGCCATCGTTAATCAAAAAGTAGTCTAAACTTATAATTTTGAAACAAAGCTCTGATACCACTTGTTGAAACTTGTTTAATATGAATAAGGTTGTTAAACCTAAACTTATGTCCCAGCGGCTAACCAAAAGGGGGGGTGAATTCGTAATTAAAAATTTATCCCTCTTTTAAAAATTTTATACCGAAAATAACTTTAGTGAATTTTGTAGAAAACATTTTTTAACCATAAGTTAAAACATTAAAAACAAAAGCAGTGGAAAAAAATAGAAGACACAAGTTTTGTAGTGGTTCAGTCAAACATGACCTACATCCACTCCCCGGACGCACCTTCTGAGTATTGCACTAATACCACTAGTGACTCTCCTTTTGCACCCACAACAAGGCTGAGAAGCCTTTACAAAACTCTCTTCCACCACTACCCGGTGCGGTAGAAAATTGTCGTTCTTTTACACTCTCCAAGTGTTAACAGAGAATCGTATGTCCTTTTACACTCTCCCGGTGTAGGCAGAGAACCATTCATCCTTTCACACTCTCCAAGTGTGGGCAGAGAACCCTTTGGCTGTTCATACTCTCCAAGTGTAGGCAGAGAACTCTTCGTCCTTTCACACTCTCCAATTGTGGGCAGAGAACCCTTCGGCTATTCACACTCTCCAAGTGTAGGTAGAGAACCCTTCGTCCTTTCACACTCACAAAGTGTCGACAGAGAACCGGATCTCCTTGATAGATCTTCTCACAAGAAATCTAGAAGGATCAGAGAAAAGAGTGAAGCTAGTAATCATAAATCACAAGTGCAGATTCTTACCTTTGAGTACCAAGTGAATCCTTCACGCTCCAATAATAAGAATCCTCCTTCAAACACTCTCTCACCTTGACTCTCCCATTAGTTGACATGAAGATCAGTAAGCAAAAAGATTAAGTGACAGTTTACAAAGGACCTTTTATATGAAAGGCATGAAAAACCGTCAAAAAACTGCTGATTTTCAAATCAATACGAACAGGATCGTCCTGTACGATTGTAATATTATCCTATACGAACAGTGTAAAATTATTACGTATGATTCCTTACGTGCATTGGGATGAGGTGACTTCATACATGAACATCATCCCATACGAACTAAGTTCGTCCTGGGACGGACAGTTATATCAACAGTTGGTTTCGACAAACTGCAGGACGTTCTCAAAATTTCAAGGGACAGAACAATTTGTCCTGTGACGAATAAGAGTTCGTCTGGACCAAAAATTTCTAGAGAGTTTCATTCTGGGAAGAATATAAGATTTCATCTAGATGAAAATTTTCCCGAGAGTTTCATCCTGGGACAAACATAGGATTTCGTCTGGACACAAATTTTCCCGAGAGTTTCATCCTGGCACAAACATAAAATTTTGTCTGGATGAAAATTTTCCCTGGAGTTTCATCCTGGCACGAACAAGATGAATCGTCTGGACTATCAGCACAAAGTAAGAATCCAGAGCAGATAGTTCCTGAAAAAATTAGAAAATTCGTCTTGACGAATTTTCACTTTCTATTCGTTCCATTGCTCTTCCGAAGGGATTAACTAACTTGATCATCTCGTACAAATGTGGTTCATCTCGTATGATTAGTGTGATTTTTTAAAGATCACCTCAAGTGTGTGTGTGCTAAGCTTATTCAATTAAAATCATATTTTCTTAAACTTAATTACAATAAAAATTACAAACTATCTCATGCTGAATTTTAATTTGAAGTCTTCATTAGTCTGGAGTTTGATTATCCTGAAATGTTAGTCCACACAAGAGCAAAAATAATTTTTCCAAAAAGAGTTCGGAGAAAATAAAGCTTAAAACAATAATATTTGGAATCATCAAAACTATACAAGTTGCAAGAAGATAAAACATGCAAATATCAACTCTCTTAACATGATGGTGCTAAATGTCGTTTTAACTATGATTTTATGTACTTTATTTTTTGAATTTAAGTACTGTTACTCTTCTTAAGATAAAAAATATCAAATATTATTTGGAATGCATAAAAAAAATTGCTTGTCCTTTATATAACAAATACTCTTTCATTTTTGTAGTTTTAAAATATTAGATGTAATTTTTTTAAAATTAATCATTTTGATCATTTTGATATAGCTAAAAAAAGAAGCATTATTACATATAGATAGTAAGATAAATCACATTACTATGATTGAAAACTTGTAAGATATAAGTGGAGAATCACGAAACCAAAATTATTAAAATTCACTTTGTATTAAAAACTAGTGAATCTCTCATCCAATGGGGACCTACATACCAATTACATTATGGAATCATTCACCCAAATAATGATGGAAGAAATTCATCAATGAAAATATGCTTTTGTAAAGTTATTGTATCAATAATTAGTTATTCGCAAACACTATGCTAAGGCTTAGCTAGGCTAGCTAAAATGATGGTAAAATTGTTGGCAACTCTATTTGGATTATTAAAGTGTAGACAGTGCCACAATGGTTGCTCGTCACATAAATTGTTTGCAACCCTTTTTTAACCCATTTTGTTGTTACATGATAAGAATTCTTGAACATTTTTTCCTTTCATGGATTAGTACTTTGCTCAGCCATTGTCATTCCAAATTATAAATTTATAAGATGTGATCTTCAAGAAAACTGGCATTTTGTAATAATCAATTCTTACACATGTAATATCTTGAATCCATTTCTATATTTTTTGCAAGAAATAACAAACTAGGAAGACAAAAAATAGAGGTGTAGGCTCATAGAATCATAACTGAGAATTTTAGGTTGTGTTATTGATGAAGGTGATTTGAACTATGGGCTCTCACCTTCTTCTCATTATTTAAAAATTTTCTTAGTAATGAAGATTGAGAAAACATTAAAATTCAATCAATTATATTATTAGTGTTTAACATCTTCATGTAACATTTTAAAATTTTATTCATTTCTGCACATGGAAGGTGCAATTTAATGAGCACAAAGAAGTGCTTAACTTGCAAATCCAAATATTGGCTATTCCAAAACAATTTGGTGTTGAATATTATTATTATTACTTTTTTTTAATTATATGTGGCTTTTGGGAGTATGGTAAACTCTAGGTTCATACTTAAGTTAAGTAATATGACATTGTGTTAGCATACAAACTAGGGTGAGAATTTGGTACTAGTTCTTTATTCAAAAAGGTTTCTCTACTTCAAGGTTTAAAATGATGACATTAGTGAGGCATTTTACCTTAACAAGGTGAGGGTTAAGACTTGAGGCATATGCCTTCAATTAGAAAAATAAGGTACTCATATAATTAAAAATAATTCATAAATATGCTACAAATCGATGACATGTGTATTTAGTTTATAATTGTGGGCTCCAAAATATTGGCCCCGACCTTCGCCTGGTGTGTTTTTCTTAGGGGAGAGTTTTAACAGATTAAGTTTTGGGACAAATTTTAGAAGGCAGATGTCTCATAATAAGCTTGATTGACATCCATAGATTATTTTTAATGAATCTACCACGAATTCATCCGAAGCAAACATTTGAAGAGAGAGAAGCTCTGCAAATTGAGGAAGGATTTGGAAGATGATTTTCGGTTGCATTCATTGTAAATGGAGAATGGTGGCCGGTCATCCTTGGACGACCGGAACACCAATTCCCTTAGATCTACCATGCGTCCAACTTTGTTGGATACAAAAGGTAGTTTTGCATTCAATCGCAGTTTTTCTAATTTTTTTTAACTCTCCTCTAGTGATTAGAGAGGGAAGATTGGTTTCTAAAAAGAAATCTTTGGTGGTGAGTGGTAAAGGAAAAGAAGTTTTGGATGCTATGACAAGTAAGTCTTGTTCATCTTTGCCGATTTTGATCCCAAGAGCCAATGATTTGGAGGCTTCAACCTCAGGTAGCATCGATCATAATTAGAATAATTCTAATGTGTGGATTAAAAAACCACACATTAAAATTAATTCATCTATAATAGATGAAGGAAGCAAAGATGTTAATGTGGTTAAACTTGATTTGGAAAAAGAAAAATCCAATGTTCATGTTCTAAGAAATTCATTGGTAGTAAAGATCCCTTGCAAAAACTTGCCATTCCCCAGTTGTGCTTTTGAATTAAGGAGGCAATGGGGTAAGTTTGGAGGATTCCATATTACTTCTCTTGGATTAGATTGGTTCCTATGCTCTTTTCAATCTCAGGAAGCTATAGAGGAAGTTCTCAATGGAGGTGCATGGTATGTGGGAGGTTTTTTCATTGGATTAGATAAATGGACTCCCAATTTTTCTCCTTATTCCTTGAATGGGATTTCTTCTCCCATTTGGGTTCATCTTCCACACTTGCCATTACACTGCTGGGAGGAAACCAACATTACGAGAATTATTTCGAGTATAGGGACTCCTTTATTATTGGATGGAAACATGTTTAGATGGGGGAGAAGGGAATTCGCTAGAGCTTGTGTTCGTGTAAAATTAAACTCTAAGCTTCCTAGTGGTATTTGGGTTGAAGGTATTCATGGCAAATTTTTTCAAAAAATTGAATTTGAGAATTTATCTTCTATTTGCTTCAAATGTGGAAAAATTGGACATAAAGGTGTGGTATGTCCAAATGGTTTTCAAAATTCAGATCTTATTAATAAGGAAGTTCCCAAAGAACCTTTATTAGTTGAAGATAGTTCTTACGGACCTTGGATGCATGTCAAATTCAAATCCAAAAGAAAGACTAAAAGTGTTAAGAGGGATTATCATTTAAATCATGGTGCAGATTTTCAACCAGTTCGTCGGTTCTATGGTGGTTCTAATTCAGATCGCCTCCCTTTGAAAGTAGCATTAAATTTGGTAGAAAATACTGCTGAAATTAAGGGAAGAGATGAAGTGGCTGTTAGCCTTAATTCAGATTTGTTGATCGAGCCGGATATTGCTCACAATACAAATTTTGAAACAATAAATCGGGTTCGTTGAATGCTGAAATTAAAGATAAAATTACTGAAGTTGATTTGGTAATTCCAACGGATGAGGATGATTCTACTGAAATTCAACATAGTATTGCTGAAATTTTGGAATTTCAAAATTCAAATTTTGAAATCCCTCAAATCATGGAGGCAGATAAGGCTGTTGAGGAGTTAAATCCAGATTTTTCTATAAATAATACAGTTGGACAAATTGCTGTTATTCCAACGTGTATGCCTAAGATAGCCGAGGATTTGAATATTCAAATCCCACAAACGATGGAGGCTGTTATGGAGAAGTTTGAGAAGGAGAAAATTTTGTTTTTGACTCCTTCTAAGGCTGCAAATACTTCTGGTAATTTTTCTATTAATGATAAAATAAGATATGTCTTTTCTAATTCCATCTCTCCTTCTTCTTCAATCAGTCTGAAATTCAAAAAAATTGGTTTATTAAAGAATAAAAAAGGTTCTTCGTTGGAGCTATTTCCTTCCGGTTCTAAACACAAGCTGTTCAAAGAACTACAATAGCTAGGTCTGGTGAAAGATCAAACTAGAAGGAGGATTACTGATCAAAGATTGAAGAACGATTTGAAAAGTTCTTCCCACACATTTTAGTAATATGTTACCCGAAATTCTCATCTCAATATGCAATGCCGTAAGAGACATTAAGATGGAAATTCTACTCAAAGAATTTTCCAATTATTTTGATTGGTACTACAGAATTGGTATTTGGAAAAGACATCTAAAATACATATCTTTGGTTTTCATAGGTATTATGAGATTGTCTTATCTTTTTTGTAATTTTCTTTTGTTTTTCTTTTATTGCTTCTTTTTTCTTTTTTGCTTTTTTGTTTTTTAAACTTATTATATTTGTTTATGGGATCGTTACTATATCCTATTTTTAACCGGATGGAACTCTGGGATACTAACCAACCCTCAGGTAGTTTCAATTTATTGGTATCCCCTGCATCTCAACAGTTTCAAAATAGGAAACAGTGGGTTTTATTTCAAATTATTAGGTTTGATGATAACAAAATTGTTTTCAATAAGGATCCTTTTTCTCTTGATCAAGGATATTTTAGTTTTTATTTCCTAGTTTGTATTAGGTTGTTATTTCTTTATTACTAATGCAACTTAGCATTTTCTCAACAAAAAAAAAAAAGATAAGACACTACCTAGAGATTTTACCCTCATTTTGTGAGGACTTTATGATCAAAGTTTTTGTTTCCTATAGGCGCAAGCCCCTATAATTAATTACTCCTCTTGATAATGAGAGAGAACTTTCGATTAAGGCTAGTCGTCAATCAAATACATAGAGATATATAGTATCTGGCATATAGTAGCAGCATGGCCATTTGTATTAGAAAGGTTTAGAATTTTGGAAATTTGGACTGGGCTATTTTTTTTTGAAGAGAGCAATAAATGCATTTATAAAATCAAAAAGTCACAAGAACAGACTACAAACTTGATTCCTCCTTCAACAATTTAGCAAATGAAGGAGGAATCTTATTCAAGCAAAAGTCTTCCCAAAAGAAATCGTTAATCGAACCATGCTTAGCACACCAATCAGCTAGCTTATTTATACTTCTATGAACAAGAGAAAAAATAACAAAATTAAATTCGGAGAAAAAGTTGAACTCATCTTCATTCTTGAACTCATTGTTCCTTGCCTTTTGAAGCCTTTTAATGACGTTCGAATTGTCTCCTTCAATGATAACTCCTTTAAATTTGAACATCCAATCTTTCATAATGTCTTTTAAAGATTTAATTGCAAGCAATTCCAAATGAAAGATATCCCAGTGAATGTATCTCCTTCCAAATGCCAATAGAAACCTTCCCTTTCTATCACGAAAGACTCCTCCTATTCCAGCTCTATATGTACTATCTAGAGAGGCATCAACATTGATTTTTAACCATTCGGGTGGAGGGGGATGCCAAGAATTGGACAGCCTAATAGGCTGGTTAACATCCCATTTTTCCGAATAATGATTAGCCATCAATTTAGAAATAGAGGAGAAACAAACTGCTTCAGCTGCTACCGAGATTGCTCCAACTTTCTCCTTGTCATGGGTGAACTTTTTTATAGCGTTCCAAGAGAAAAATAAGACATTGAAGAATAAATTCAAAATCATACCATTATTAGCTGAAATATGATCCATCCAATTGAAGCAGTCATGTAAATTTTCAAAGAGAGGGATCCCAAAACCCCATTTGTTAACTTGATTGAAGACCTCTTTGATTTTTGAACATTTACATATGATTTTGTCTATATCTTCAATACCGTTCATGCATCTAGGACAATCTTCTTCCTCCTGCAGTCTTCTAAAAGCCAGAAATTGATTTGTAGTAATAGCACCTTTGAATAATCTCCAGCAAAAGACATATATCCATGGGTTGAGTTTTGCTTTTTTCAGCCATTTTGAAAATCTACAATCCGGCATATCTTTAAATCTAGATTCAGCTATCATTCCAGAAATAGTCTTCCCCGCCCCTTTATAAATGAGCTCTTGTTTATCCATCTGCCTTTGGGAATTTATGGGAGTTGTTCGAGTAATGAGTTCGACCATTTCTTCATTGAAAACTTTTCTCAATTCAGCCATATCCCAATTAATTTCGTCTATGAATACCTCCAATAATAACTCCTCTTCTTCTTGAGGGATAACATAAGTAGGCCACTCATTTAGTCTTCTATCAAGTAGCCAAATGTCTTTGAAAACTTTTATAGATGAACCATTTCCCACACTCCATTTTAAAAATGGTTGGAGAGCATTACTACCGTCTTTAATAATTTTCCAAGAGGGAGAAAGGTTCTTCTTGTATCTTCCTTCATCAATTCTGTAGCCATATTTTGTGGCCATGATTTTGAATAGAAATGTTTTTTCATTAAAGAACCTCCATGTAATTCTAGCTCTTAAATCAGCTATCCTGTTAGTAGGAGAGAACAGACCTCTACCTCCTTTGATTATCAGATTGCAAAGCTCCTCCCATTTAACATAATGAATGCCAATTTCACCATTGGGCTTATTCCAAATAAAATTTCTACAAATTTTATTGAATTCTTTAAGAATAATTTGAGGAACTAAAGAATGAGAGATATAAAATGTAGGAATAGCCAATGAGACCGTCTTTACAAGAGCTATTTTTCCAGCCAAGGAATGTGTTTTGCTTCCCCACGTGTTGATCTTTCTCAAAGATTTCTCAATAATGAATTTATGATCTTCAGCCTTTAGTCTTCTTATAGCCATCTTGATTCTGAGGTATGTTATTTCATTAACCTCCTTGATTCCCAAGATTCTGGTGATAGATTTCCCCCTTCTTCTATCCACCTTTTTCCCAAATAAAATTCCTGATTTCCTCAGATTCACATTCTGCCCGGTCCAATTGCTGAAATTGGATAGAATGCATTTCACTTCCAACGCCATCTTCTTGTTTGCTTCCGAATACATTATAACATCATCTGCATACAGCAGGTGTGAAATCCGGGGCCCCTTAGAGGAGATGTTCAGCCCAATAGATGTCATTGCAAGTGCATTGGAAAGAAGCTGAGAACACATTATATAAAGAAATGGTGACAATGGGCATCCTTGCCTAAAGCCACTCATGGCTGAAATCCAATCAGTTTGACTTCCATTTATAATGATAGAATACCTTGGCTTTAAAACACATTCCAAAATCAATTTAGAGAATTTAGTAGGGAAGTCAAAGTATTTTAAAACTCCTTCAAGAGTATCCCAACTCATAGAATCATAAGCTTGTTCCATATCTATTTTGTAAGCTACCAAACCTTTGTTTGAATTTGAGAATCTGAATTTATGAAATACCTCTTGAGCAATTAATAAATGATCAGAAATTGATCTCCCCTGTATAAAAGCTGCTTGTTCCTCGGATATGATTTTGGGAATAATCATGATGAGCCTATTATGAAGAACTTTTGCCGCCACTTTGTAAATAGAGTTGCAAAGGCTTATTGGTCTGAAGTTTATAGGCAACAGAGGATTTAAAATCTTGGGAATTAAGACTATCAGAGTATCTTTCCAAGTATTATCCATTTCTCCTTGCGTCAGAAAAAAATTGATGGCATTTATAAAGTCAAGTTTAATAATATCCCAATAAGATTTTAGGAAAGAATATGTGATACCATCACAACCCGGTGCAATGTTGGACCCCAAATCTTTGATGACTAGCTCCACCTCCTCCACCGAAAATCCTCTATCCAGCCAAGTTCTGTCGCTTTCATTCAAGCTGTAATTTGAATTGGGCCATCCAGCTCTTGAGCTATCCCTATATCTCCATTTTTGCTTGAAGAATTTGATAAGAATATCTTCTATCTGATTCTTATCTTCCATAACATTCCCCTCCTCATCCTTGAGCTTTACTATGTTATTCATTCTTCTTTTAGCACTTGCATATGAGTGAAAAAATTTTGAATTACAATCTCCATCATTCATCCACTTGACTTTAGCTCTTTGTCTCCACCATGTGTTGAGTCTAGCTAATGTAGAATTGAGCTCCAGCACTTTAGCTTTGAGTCTCCAACAATCTTCATTAGAAAGTTCTCCTTTCTCGGCTTCCAGATTTTGAAGGTCCAGAATTTCCTCCATAAGTTTGTCTTTAGCAAGGTTAAGACTGATTTTTTTGGCTTTGCTCCAATAAAAAAGAGATTTTAAAGATCTTTTGAATTTGGAATTTAATATATGAGCAAGACTTCCCTTATAATTGATAGCCCAAGCCTTCTTGACCACCTTAATAGCCACTGGATAAGAGGTCCAAACGTCCTCAAATTTAAACCTTTTAACTTGAGGAGGTTTAAATGAGCGGATGCTTAGAATGATAGGGCAATGATCGGAAGCAATTCTAGCTAAGTGCTTAACCACCACGTCAAAAGATAAATTTAAAGCATTTGAGTTGAGAAAACACCTGTCGAGCCTTTCTAGAATACGAGCTCCACCAATTTTGTTATTGCACCAAGTGAAACGGGGGCCAATAAAATTTACCTCATGAAAATCATTGATGGTGAAGAATGCTTCCATTTCCTTAGGTCCTTGAGTAAATTTGAACCTTCTTCCTCCTTTTTTGTCTTCTATTGAAGTGAGACAGTTGAAGTCTCCAGCAACTACCATCGGGTCTTCAACAGATGAATGAATAGCCAGCTTATCCCAAAGTTCTCTTCTTTTACTACATTCTTTGTTTGCATAAACTGCAGCCACTCTCCATTTATTGTTGTTGTTGAACAATAGGTCTCCAATAATACATTGATTGGAAGAATCAATCATATTAAAAACAGCTACATTAGTATCCCATAACATAATTATGCCACCTGATAATCCATTAGAGGATATTATAGTATAGTCCCATCTATCTTCAATAAGATTATTAACTTCTCTCCTATCAAGTGAAGTTAATTTGGTTTCCAATAAACCAACTAAAACCACATTATGCAATTTCACAAATTCTTTAAGGTATAGAGAAGCACTCCTCTTTTTTGCTCCTCTACAATTCCAAAAGCAAATGAATACATTAATGAATTTGGGGGGATTGAGTCCCCAAATTACCTCTTGTAGCCATTTCCATCTTCCTGATCCTTAAATTTAAGCTAACAGGTCCCAAGTCCTTCAATTGCTTTGATTTTTTCTTCTTAACTGTGTTGCTAACATCTTCACTGCATTGAACTTCAGGGGTATTAGCAAAGCTGGATTCTTTTAGATTTCTGTCTGGAGGATCTACAGGTTCCTGAACTGGAGCCGAGAATTCTGGTACAAATTCCCCTTCTTCTATTTGATTGCTGAGTAAACTGAATCTGTTATTGTTAATAGTAATAACTTTGCTATCTTCATCATGGGATACAGATACATTGTCATCCTTTGTCAAGCTTTTAACTGATACCTCATCTTCCACAATATTAACCAAATGATCTTCGTCAGAAGTAGGAACGTTGTTTGAGTTCTTCTTCTCTGCTTTATCAGTCTTACTAATATCTTCCTTCTTCTTCCAATTCTTGTTAAAAGAATTCTGCTGTTTATGTAAATTAACAGGAATTTGAGAAGGGTGAAAGAATTAGGAGGCCTAATGGACTCTAAAAATCAGTGAGATAATTTCTATGAAGGGGTGATGTTACTATGTTTATTTGTTCAAAATCTCAAGTCAAGAGAACATGCATCCTAATTATCACAAATTTCTAAGTTTTCTATACAAGTCCTCAATTTTTGTCCTTAATAGTGTCACTAAGTTATATAGGATAAAGTCAATGTTCTTTTTTTTTTTTTTTTTTTTAGAAAATGCAGAAATTGCATTAAAACAAAAAAGTAGATAACCTAATACAAACTAGGTAAAAGAAACTAATGATCCTTTTTTTAACATAAAAAGGGATCTTATTAAAATTAAATTTGTTAATTTAAACTTATTATAAATGTAATGAAATCTACTATCTCCTATTTTGAAACTATTGAGATGCAGGGGATACCAAAATATAAGACAACCCGAGGGTTGATTAGTATCCTAGAGTTCCCATCTAGTTAGAGAATAAGAAATAGTGAAGATCTCATAAACATTTCGGCAAAGTTTAAAATAACCAATTAAGATAAGGAAAAGGAAACAAAATCTAAAAAGAAAATTATAAATCAAAATTAAATTCCAAAAGTTTGGTATTAAAATGCCAAACTTAATTATCATAAGCTCTATCTTCAAGAAATTCTCTGTTGTGTTGCTATCCATGGGAGAAATCTTTTGCATTTAGTGAGATAAATGGGAAGAAGAAACTTTCAAACCATTCTTCTCTTTATGTTAAGCCATCTTCCTTCTAGGTAGTTCTTTCACCGGTCCCAATGCTTGAAGTTCTTTGAATAAAACATGCTTAGGTCCGGGACGATCATTCTTTTTGCAAAAAAGTTTTTATCTTTTTTAAGAATAGTTCTCTTGAAATTCAAACTAATAGCTGATGGAGGAGAAGTAGAATCATGAATTGAAGTATTAGTGTAATTACCATTAACACTAACATCAGCCGCCAAAGCTGTTGAGGGAGATTTAATAACAGATTATGTTAGAAAATTCTCCTGAATACCAAAATTTTTTAATTCAAATTCTGGTTTGTGAGCTTCCAATAAATCAGCATCTTGAGGAGAAACGGTAACCTTTGTAGGAGTTAAAGCCAAAATTTGAACATCCTTCTTTCCAGCCTCCAAACTTTATGGAATTTTAAAAATTACAGGTGTGTCTGTTGGAGAGAAAACCAGTTCTAGAACCTCTTGAACAACTTTAATAGAAACTGAAGAATCAGCTACTATCTGAATTTTTGAACTTTCAAAATTTAAATTTTGAATTTTCAATTCTTCAACAATTCCAGTATCAATCTTATCAGTTTTTTTTTTATAAATCAGCATCCATGTTATCCACATCAGCCAAGGCATTAAATGAATTAATATCACAAAAAAAATCCCGAGAAACAAGCTGTTGCATTTTGAATTTCAATTTCTGGATAACCTCCTCTTCGTCACCTTCCTTGAATCCAGCATCTTCGTCACCTTCCTTGAATCTAGCATCTTCTTCACTTTGGCAATGGAAACCTGCACCTTCCAATGGATCCGACATCAGTTTTAGATCATTTTCTTCAGCCAATGTTTTAATATTTCCATCTGGTTCAGTAAGAGAACCCGTTCCTGATTTTCCTGATTTTGAAAAATTCTTGGAATTAAAATGATTCCTCACTGATTTCTTCTTGTTTTTGAATTTCACTTGCATCCAAGGACCATACTGATTTTGAGATTGGTTTGAGGTGGACGGAATTTCTTCAACATTAGGACAAACTGAATCAATATGTCCTATTCTCCCACATTTGAAACAAAGTGAAGATAAATTTTTGTATTCAAACTTTTGAAAAAATCTACCAAGCAACCCTTCAACCCATATTCCAGAAGGGAGTTTAGAGTTCAAATTAACTCGAATGCATGCTCTACCAAATTCTCTTCTTCCCAACCTAAGCATATTACCATCTAATAGTAATGGGTCTAGAGACAATTCTAATGATATTGGACTCATCCCAGTAGTGTAGGGGTAAGTGAGGAAGACGAACCCAGATCGGAGAAGAAACACCTTCTAATGAAATAGGAGAGAAGTTAGGAGACCATTTGTCTAACCCAACTGCAAAACCTCCTACAAACCATGAACCTTCATTAAGAACTTATTCCATGACTTCATGAGACTGAAATGAACATAATAGCCAATCTAGGCCAAGCAAGGTTAAGTGGAATCCTCCATATTTCTTCCATTGCTTTCTTAATTCAATAGCACATTTTGAGAAAGGAATATTTTTTACAAGAATTTTAACCACCAAAGATTTTTTCAAAACTTGAATATTGGATTTTACTTTCTCCATATCCAGTTTAACAACATTTGGATCTTCAATCTCAACAAGATTATTATTCCAATTAATTTTAATGTGTGGTTTTTTGATCCACACATTTGAATTATCCAAATTTGAAGAAAAATTAGGATTATTGATATTAATGTCAATATCCTTATTATTCTTCAAAATATCAACGAAACTTCTCCTTGAAGAAGAAGCTTCTTTGTCATTTGCTCCAAAAAAAGAAATCGATAAAGGAGATTTAGGTAACTTGGTAGAACCCAAAATTACCTCTTTTCCTTTACTAGAATCCGGCAAAGCCTTATGTTTAGCCAATAAGCCTCCCTCTTTGATCACAAGAGGAGCTTATAAAATCCAAAGATTGTGAGGGGAGATGTGTTTGAAGAAGAATCTACCTTTTGAATCCAACATAATTGGACTCGCGGTAGATAAAACAGATTTGGTGTTTCGGTCATCCATGGATGACCGACCACCTTCTACCATCTCCAATCATAGCACCCGAAATCTTTAAAATCTTTTCCAAATCCTTCCTTGAATTGTGGAGCTTCTCTATCTTCCTTGAATTTATAAAGTTAATGTTGTTGCGTAACTGATTTTCAAAAATAGAATTTTGATGATTACAAGCACTTCTGTTTTACTAAGACTGGCTTGGCAACTAACATTTTAGGTATACAGGATCAAGACTGTATTTTGAACTAGCTCAAGATTGGGTATACTAGGTTTGAGTTAATTTGTAATGTATTTTTTCCCTTTCTTTAGTCAATTGTAATCTTTGTAGTGCCTGATGATATGTAACCCTGCACATACAAACTTGGGTAAATTTTTTTTGTCTGACTTAGAGTTTTTTTATTTTGCTAACATCATCCGAGATGATCCTAAAATTGTCCTGGACGATCAATTAAAATTAGAAACCCTAATTAGGGCAACCTGGTTAAGGCAGCCATCATTAAGCAGATCGTCCTGGACGATTTTTGTATCGACCGGGATGATATGCTCAAATCAGAATGAATTCTTTGCCAGATCTATTTAGGAAGTTTTATTTTTTAATTATCATCAAGGATATCATCCTAGACGATGGGGTTCAATTATGCCTAAATTAATCTGGTGATTAAGAAAAGTAATTAAAGCTGATTGCTATGATCATATCGTTCTGGACGATTGCAGGATCTGCCAGGATGATCAGTTCAAAAACCTTGATTGCTCCTGGACGACCAAAATCGTATATCATCTATTCAAAGAGATGTTCAGGACGATATTACCCTATTTATACTAATCATACATGACAATATATTATCTTCCTAGATGATAGGAACAAAAAATCTTCTAATCTTCCCAAGTCATATGGGCTGATTGAGCTTAATTTGTACTTATCGTACATGATGATAGAAATATCATCCTGGACGATAAAGTTGATTCTTGAAAATCTATTTAAAGGACTAATATTTTCTCAAGCTCAAGGATCCTTTGATGTTATCTTGACCTGGGAGAGCCTAGACGAGAGGGAGAGAGAGGGAGGAATTTATGAGGGGGAGCTTGTGAGGGGTTTCACAAGGGTTTCTCCAAGCAAGGTTCCAAGGGATCTTCTCCAATTGCCATTCCTTGTTCTTGAAGGCTCAAGGGAGGTCTTCTTCAACAATTGATAGAGGTTCTCTTCCTGCTTAAGGAGGAAGCAAAAGGAGTAGGGTTCTCTGCTGCTTCAGAAGGAAGCAAAAAGAGTCGGTTCTCTGCCGCACTGAGGTTGGTGGAAAGGAGTTTATGTAAGGGCTTCTCCTCCCAGCTGTGGGGGAAAAAGAAGAGACACTAATTTAGTGCAATACTTGGAGGGTTCCTCCGAGGAGTGGACTTAGGTCAAGGTTTGATCGAACCACTATAAATCCAATGCGTTCTTTCTTTGTTTTTACTTACGCATTTAATTTCCGCACGCATTATTTTTTGTGGTGGATTGTGTTTGATTTAAGTTCATGATTTGATTGAGAAGTTTTTTAAAATACCAATTCATTCCCTCTCTTGGTTAGTCTCGGGACTAGTTCATAAGGGCTTAACATCCCTAACTAACTTTTAAGTAGTATAAGAGCTGGAATCATAAAATTAAGTTAATTTTTTTTTTAATTTTGATTCATGGCTAACTTGGTAATCGTAACATAACATAAGGATATTCTATTACACGTCCACCTTTGTTTGATAATATTCCATTTGATTTTTGAAAAACTCGCATGTCTATATTTTTATAATCAATTGACTATTGTATGTTAATGCTTGTTAAAGAAGGTTATACACCACCTTCTCGTGAACTTAATAGCATTAAAATTGAAATTCCTTTTACTGAATGGGCTTTTGATGAAAGAGATTTAGCACAACTTAATGCAAAATGTTTGAACTATTTTTTCTGTGCTTTCAAATCTGAAGATTATATGCGTGTTTCAACTTGTGAAACTAGTGATGAAATTTGGGATAGATTATGTGTAACTTATGAAGGAACCAATGAAATTAAACAATCTTGATTGAATATTTTATTGCATGATTATGAACTTTTTTGTATGAAATCTTATGAATCAATTTCTGATATGTATAGAAGGTTTACTCAAATTGTTACTTCCTTGCATGCCTTAGGAAGAGAACTCACCAACTATGAAAAAGTGAATAAAATTTTAAGATGCTTGCCCTCTTCTTTTGATGATAAAATTACAGCAATTATTGAATCTAAAGATTTAAATACTTATTCGATCGATAACTTACTTGGTTCATTGATTTCTTACGAGCAAGGGGTGAACCAAAGAAATCTTTATACAGGTGAGAAGAAGAAGGAGAAAACTATGGTACTAAAAGCCAATAATACGAATACTGATTCTTCTGGATCTGAGAACGATGATGTTGCCTTCATCACTAGGAAATTCAAAAGCTTTTTAAGGAAGAATAAAAAAGACCATCAGAAGTGTAAGAGAGGTAAGAATAATAAAAAATATAAAAGTTCTTCTGATGTTTGCTTTGAATGCAGGAAGCCTGGACATCTTAAAGCTGATTGTCTTGGTCAAAGTTACCAAGAAGAGGTATGTGAACCAACTTATGATCAATTATTAAAAATTTATGAGCACATACATGCATCATATAGGAACCTCAAAAAATTGCATGGTAGTCTAAAAATGGATTTTTTAAATTTATAAAAATAGTATTAAATCCTTTTAAAAGATCATTCCCAAATTGATAACAATCACATATCTTTACTTGATGAATTTGATGCAAAAAATAAAAAAAAACATACTAAATTATACGATGCACATGATTCCTTAAAATATCTCATGCTAATTTAGAAAAAGAATGCAAAAGATTAAAAAATCTAAAAATGCTTGAAAACAATAAACCACCAATGCATGCATTCCATAACTTTAAAATGAAATACCACTACCTGAATAGATTAAGAAATCTTTTTCCTGGTGTTAGATATTTTTCATGTGGCATGCTAAGACACATCTCACACACTTGCACCATTCACCGTAGTATGCATTGGGTGTGGAGACCCAAATTATAAGATTCATAGTAGAATACACATGTATTGCACTCTTCTTTTCGTAAGAAGGGACCCAAACAAGTTTGGGTTTCTAAATTTGACATTTAATTTTTTGTAGGCTTGCTCTCACAAAAGGCCTTCTAAGAGCATGTGGTACCTGGACAGTGGATGCTCACGACACATGACTGGAGATGCTAATCAATTTATTTTGCTAGAGGCCAGGGCTTGAGGTAAGGTCACTCTTGGAGACAACACCACTAGGAAAGTGGGAGGCACAAGTATAATTGGAACCTCCAAGAACCTTTTGATTGAAAGTGTTTTGTTTGTAGATGGACTGAAAGAAAACATGCTCAGCATTAGTCAGCTATGCGATAAAGGCTTCATCATAAAATTCTTTTCAAACACTTGCATCATAAGCTTAAATAATAGCACCATTTTACAGGGAAAGCAGATCCTTAGTTGTGGCATATGCTACTTCATTTTTCTTAAATTGAATATGCTACTTCATTTTTCTTAAAAACTATTATTGATGATTCTTAGTTGTGGAATAGGAGATTATGTCATGCCAGTATAAAAGTCCTTAGGAAAGTGACCTAGAAAGACCTAGTTAGAGGTGTCCCCAAGCTTAAGTTTTTAAAAGATCACCCTTTATGATGTCTGCTAATTAGGAAAATAAGTTCACTCCACTTTTCACTCCATTAAGGACATTAGCATCACTAGACCTTTAGAAGTCATTCACATGGATTTATTTGAACCCATTAGCACTGCCAGCTTAGGAGGGAAAGTCAATGGATTTGTGATTATCGATGACTACTCTAGGTTTACTTGGATTAGATTTTTGTCCCATAAGAATGAGTCTTTTGATGAGTTTAGAGCTTTCTTCACTTGGATTCAGAAAAAGCTAGGTTGTGAGATTTTGACCATCCATAGTGACCATAAGGGAGAGTTTGAGAATGAGATATTTGGACACTTTTGTGAGGATAAGCGAATTAATCACAACTTCTCAGCTCCTAGGACCCAGTTGAAGCCGCTAGAATCATGCTTGCTGAAGCGGTAAACACAAATTATTATGTGTTGAATAAGGTGAATGTTAGAGCAAAACTTGATAAGATGCCTTATGAGATCCTTAAGGGTAGGACACCCAATCTTTCCCACCTTCATGTCTTTAGTTGAAACAGCAAGTTCTGAATTTAGGATTACCTGTAGGCACAATTGCAATCCTTTGTGACAACACTAGTTCCATCTATAAGATGCCTTATAAGAATCCTATCCAACATTTAAGGACTAAGCACATTGACATAAGACATCACTTCATTAGAAACCATATGACCAAGGGAGACATTGAGTTACACCATGCGGCAACTGAGAATAAACTAGCTGATATCTTCACTAAACCACTGGCCTTTGACACTTTCAGAACTTTCAGGACCAGATTGGGTTTGATTGACATAAATGCATGAACTTTATTCCTACTAATTTTTTGATTTATTGTTTATTCTTTTAGTTCTATTTATTCTTGTTTTTGTTGCTTTATTTATGCCTTATTTTTTACTTTTTGAAAATTTATAGTCAATGTTTTACATATCTTTATCAGTTAAAAAGTTAAACACCATTGATTGTTTCCTTTCCCTAATTTTCTTTAGAGGTGTAATTTTCTTTTCCAAACAAAAGTCTATCTCAAATCAACAGCTAGACTATGTAATTGAAATCTTTTCAATCTTGCTACAGTAATCTATCTTATATATATATATATATATATAATATTTAAAGTCTTTATTTTACCTTTAAATTTTTTGAAATTTTGTCGTTGCATTTATCATATGATTTTTTTATTCTATTTTGAGATTCATTCTTCCTTATATTAAAGAATGAGTTTTTCTTCTCTAATAGCTTGAAGATATAATCACAATTGAGAGTTTTTAATAATTTTGGAAAAGGGACCTAGCTTACAAAATTAAATGCAAAAAAAAGTGGCCAATGATGCCAAATTCAAAAGATGCGCAAAGAGCGCCAATCAAATTGAGAAGAGGCCTATAATAAGCCCATCCAAAGCAAGCTCCTTCTCTTTCAAAATTTTTAAATCTTAGAAGAATTCATGTGTCACTTGATAATTTTTTCAAAGGCTTGATTTCGAAATTCTTGATCGTAACTAATTATTTTGATATATTATGATATAAAATATTTTTTTGAAACCAAGTTTTGAATGCATTTCTTTTCTTATTCAATTGATTTTTTTTATTTAGATCTTTTTTTTCAAAAGAAGTTGTGCCCAGGGAGAAGTCCATGGTAGGGATAACAGGATCAGTTCTGTTACTAATTTTTTATATTCTAACAATATTTAGGATGATATTCCTTGATTTGTACTAATCGTACTAGATCATATATTATCGTCATAGATAATAGGAACAAAAAATCTTCTAATCGTCCCAAGTCGTTCGGGCTGATTGAGCTTAATTTGTATTGATCGTATAGGATGATAGAAATATTGTTCTAGATGATAAAGTCGGTTCTTAAAAATCTATTTAAAAGACTCATGTTTTCTCAAGCTCAAGGATCCTTTGCTACTGTCTTGACCTGGGAGAGCCTAGAGGAGAGGGAGAGAGACGAGAAGCTTGTGAGGGGGAGCTTGTGAGGGGTTTCCCAAGGGTTGCTCTAAGCAAGGTTCCAAGGCATCTTCTCCAATCATTGTTTCTCATTCTTAGAGGTTCAAGGGAGGTCTTCTTTAATAATTGATTGAGGTTCTCTGCCTGCTTCAGAAGGAAGCAAAAGGACTAGGGTTCTCTGCCTTCTTAAAGATGAAGCAAAAGGAGTCGGTTCTCTCCCATACTGGGGTTTGTGGAAAGGCTTTTTTGTAAGGGCTTCACCTAGTTGTGGGGGATAAATGAGAGACACTAAGTTAGTGCAATACTCGTAGGATGCCTCCAAGGAGTGGACGTAGGTCAAGGTTTGATCGAACCTCTATAAATCTGGTGTGTTCTTTCTTTATTTTACTTACGCATTCAATTTTTGTACCTTTGTACATTTTTCAATTTTTAAAGTTGTTCTTTCCAAAATCAATAATCAAAAACCTCAAATTTCTCTAAGTACAATGATAAGTATGTTGAAAAGATAAATAAATAGTAATAAGACATCAGGATTGTAATAATAATATTAAAATTTTTATGCCTAAAAAGAACATGAAATTGATAATCCTTAACTTGATCGAGTTTAACTTAAACTTTTGAAAAATTAGATTTTTATAATGAATTTAAATTTTGTTTTTCTTTTCAAATTATACCACTTTTTAGATCAATTAAGTCAGGATAATTATATAGGCTAACGAACATTTCCAAAAGAGATCAAAATCAACTAAAACATGACAAGATAGATTTTCTTGATATCAAGATAAAAGATAATACATTGGAGCACAGATGATATCAATTCCTAAAGATTCATTAAACATAAAAAAAATTAAAGACAATCGCAAACACTCAAAACATTATCACATCACATCATCAGAACTGGCAAAGAAAAATCACAAAGAAGCACATCTATCTTTATTCATGTTGACCGAGTTGAATTAACCTCATATCCAGCCCATATCATGCTGATATTGAAAATCCTTTTGCTAAAGATGAGTTTCAATTTAATCAAAATGTTGATCAAAGTGGCTCTCAAGATGATCAAAGTGTTGGACCATCTCCTGAAAGTCTAGTCCAACAGCAGGTGTAGGTGCAGGTCCTCTCCTTTCTCCCTTAGAGTCATCACTTTCTAAATATGCATCTTTAGTAAAGATTGCTCAGAATGAAGAATCATTATAGTAGATAGGCTCTTCTAGATGTTAAAATGAATGAACTAGATCATACTTCTTTTCAAGAATGTATGACACAAGGTGTCATAAGGCTATATTATTCTTTCTCTTATGGGAGACATGGCCAATCTCAGAAAGTCCATACATGTAATCAATGATCAGTTGGGCTTCACCTATTGGTTGGCTAGTCATAATCAGGTATGTTATAGTGGAAAGAAGAGGAGTAATATTTATTCGATCACCAAATTTAGGAATTATAGAAGTCCGAAAAACATGATGGATGATCCGGGCATTTTGGTTCAGAGTGGACACCTTAAATAAATGGAATACTTCTCTAATCCCTCTAACTACTTGGTTTATCACAATCCAGTCGTAGTCAGAGTAAGAGGTCAAGGTATGGGATCTAATCCCTTGAGTCCTTAAATTTAAGAATATCTCCGAATCCTCCTTAGTTATTTCTACCCTCTTTTTCAAAATATAGGAACTAATCCAACTCTGGTCAGTATTGAAAGTATTTTTTGCAAGGAAATAGTGGAATGTATTCTTATTGTAAGAATGGATTAGGTTCAGAATAAAAGTAAATTGGGTCGAACTAAAAAGTTGGATTACTTGAAAGTTAATGTTCTCATTGAGAAGAACTCTAGAAGGGGTGATTTTAGTGGAAATGAACCTAAGAAAAGATTCTTCGCTTGTTTTGGACAGGAAATTTTCTTTGGGATTTCTACAGGAAGGTCTCCTAGTTAGTTCCTTAGCCACTCTACTTCTTTAACTAGAGCTTACCATTTGACAGATTTGGAAAGATGAGAGGGTTTGGAAAGGCTTTTGAAGTGTATGAAATTAGAGTTCTAAATCCTTCTAATTTAAGAAAAATGGTCTTTCTTACGCATGAAAAGGGATTCATACCGTACAATGCTTGAGTTCGTACATATAAAATAAAATTTTGTATGTATGAATGAATGTGTCCAAAACAAAATAACTTTTTTTAATCATGCAAGTTATAAGGCATCCTTTCTTACAAACTTATTGCAACTCGAGCTTATGAGTTTATATTTTTTGATGATAACAAATATTATGGTTCACTTTCTACTGCCTATATGTACTTGAATTTTATGTTTATTTGTGTGTGTATTAACTTTTCAGGATTATGATGCACCACTCAAGGCTTAAGATTTGGGAGAACCATTTTACCTGTAATTCTCACTGATGTAATTTTTTTATTTCTTGAGTCATGTCCTATAAGGGTGCTTGCTTTCTTGGTGCCAAGCACACACGTACTCAAGGGAGTGAGATCTACTCAAATCTAGTAGATCAAGTTTTGAACTAATCATACTGGCCGATTTTGGATCGTCTAGGATGATCCATTATGATCTTGGAAAAGATCCGCCAATGACAATTTAGGTAAAGATTTAAGTTTAAATTTTTGTTCTAATTGTTCCGGATGATCAGATCATCCCAGACAATCTATACAAATCATACCTAAATTGATCCTGTGATTAGGGGACTAATTATGATTAAATATTTCAATCTGATCATCCTAGACGATCTGCACATCAGACAGGACGATGTTTGTCGACATACTTGATTTTCCAAAACCGTCCAAGCTGAAATACCATAAATTTTCTTTTAATCATCCTGGATGATCCTCAATATTGTCCTATATCATTTATACATTTTTTGTACTAATCATCCTGGATTATCCAAATATTGTCCAGGACTATCAGGTCAAATTCTGCACATCGTACGGGACTTTCCTGCGATCGTCTAGGATGATTCTGGACATTGAAATTGAGTTTTTAGGGTTTTCTAAAGCCCTCTTTTAAGCACATCATACAGGACTATCCTGCGATTCTCCAGGATGATGTTTGGCACTGAAATTGTGTTTTTAGGGTTTTTGGAAACTCTCTTTTTATGCATATCATATGGGACGATCTGGCGATCATCCTGGATGATAATATTAGTTTTGCAAATCTATTTAAATACCTCTTGCTTTCTCATGAAGAGTGTCTTTGGCAACCATTGTAGCTTCATTCTTTTGGAGGGAAATTGAAGAGAGAGCTTGAAAGAGAGATAGGAAAGGGTGGAGTTCGGGAGAGGGAGAAGATCCTTGGAGGGGGTTTCAAGAGAGTGTGGAGGGGGATTCCACATGGTTGCTCTGGCGAGCTTGCACCGTAGTACCATCTGATTCAAGGCTTGTCTTGAAGGAAGTTCTGGGAAGAAAAAGATCTCTTTGGTGTCAAAGGACTTGGCTACTCCGCCGCACCAGGGAAGGTGGAAGTGATTTTGCAAAGGCTTCTCCGCCTAGCTGTGGGGGCTAAAGGACAGACACTGAGTTTAGTGCAATACTCAGAGGGTGCCTCCGTGGAGTGGACGTAGGTCAACGTTTGACCGAACCACTATAAATCTGGTGTGTTCTTTCCTTTATTATTTTTTGCATTTAATTTCTGCTTTATGTTTTCGTTGTGGTGAATTTTGGTTTGGTTTGTGTTTTAATTGAAAGAAGTTTTAAAATACCAATTCACCTCTCTCTTAATTAGCCTTGGGCTACTTCATGAGAGCCTAACATCCTTAACGAACTTTCAAGTGGTATCAGAGCGAGATTCATAAAATCTTGCTTTTGAAAATTTTTAAATTTTGATCCATGGCTAATTTTTGTAATCATAATATTGCGGAAGGTTATTCAATCACCAGACTACTTTATTTGAAAATATTAATTTTGATTTTTAGAAAATTTGCATGTCTAATTTCTTGCAATCAATTGATTATCAAATATTGTATTTAATTTTAACTGGCTATTATGCACCGTCACATATTATGGATGAAATTAAAATGGATATTCCTTTTAATCAATGGAATAGAGAAGAACAAATAAATGCTCAATTAAATGCTAAATCATTAAACTATTTTTTCAGTACTTTAAATTCTAAAGATTTTTTGTTTGTTTCCACGTGCACTACTGGTAAGGAAATTTTGGATAAATTACACACCATATACAAAGGCTCTAGTGAAATCAAGCAACTAAGTTGAATATTTTAATGCATGATTATGAAATTTTTTGCATGAAACCATATGAGACGATCTTAGACATGTATATTAAATGTATTCAAATTGTTAAATCATTACATACTTTAGGAAAGGAGTTTTCAAATTTTGAAAAACTCAATAAAATTCTACATTGTCTACTTGATAAGTTTGATGCCAAATTTGTTTCTATTATGAATCAAAAAATTTGAATGAATATTCTATTGATAATTTGATTGGCTCACTCATTACCTACGAGCAAAGTTTGGGTCAAAGACTTTTAGATGCAGGTGAAATGATAGTGCTAAATGCTTAAACATGGAGAAAAGAGGCTTTGTTGGTAACAAAAGTGATGACGTATCAAGCAAATTGAAAAGCCCACTAAAGCACAAGCATAAGCATCAACAAAAGTGGAACAAAGGTAAAAATGGTAAGAATGTTAAGATTTCTTCTAATGTTATTTGCTTTGCATGTGGGAAACCTGAACATATAAAAAATCAGTGCCCTAATTTGAGAACTCTTCCTAGAAAAGAAAAGGGTAAAGCTAAGAAAATTATAGAAATGGCAAGCAATGAAAAGCAAAAAATCTCCTTGGCTGACCTAGCTTATGAATCATAAGAATAGGAGAAAGATGATGTTTAAACCCTTGGTTGTGTGTTTATTTGTTTATGTATATTTTTTATGTATTTTATTTGAGTTTATTTTTTTTCCTTCGTTACTTTAAAATTTTAAATTTATCTTTACTTTCCTTTTTGTGAAATTCTCTCTAATCAACACACACGTTCACTTTTCTAAAAATGACAAACCTAACTCCTATTTTTTCTTGAATTCTTATGAAATTTGTGGTTGACTTCTCTAAAAATACTCAAAGGAAGGAAATTCATGATTTTCTCTCTCTATCTCTCTTCTTAAAGAGGTTATTTTATTTTTGATTCAAAATTTCCAACATATTATAAATTGGATCTTAAAACTGATCTTTTTTCATCTCCCTACATTTTATTTATTGCATAGGAATCTTTTACAAGTTGTTAAATCTACCTCATAATTTTCTTAATCAAATAATTCTTTTTATCAATAGGATGGGCTTACTTTTATTTTTAAGATTTTAGAAAGGTAGCATATTAAAAAAATGTGGCCAATGACGCCAAAAATAAAAGATGTGCAATGATGCCAAATTGAAAAAAAAGGGATACAAAGTGTATCAAAAATCAAAAGTGCGCAGTGCGCCAACCAATTGTCAAGAGGCATAAAATGAGCCCACAAAATATAAAATTTACCATTCTTGTACTTCTTAAATCTTAAAGAAAATCCTTGATACTTTTGATATTTGAGTTTGAGAATCATGATTCCTAATTCAATAATTCATACATTAGACTTCTATTAGATATGTTTTAGGGAAGGAGTTTTGAAAAAATTAGTATTTCTTTCTCAAATTTGTTCATTGATTTAGATATTGGATTAAAAAGTTTTTGAGCCTTTAAAAGAACTAGAGTTTGGATTAACAAATTTTGAATTTCTAACTTTTTTTGGGCTATGTGTTGTCAATACAATCCTTTTAAGTTTTTGAATAAAATTAAGAGGTAACTTTTTCATTTTAAGAATATTTGATTTTATCTTCACTTGATGATGATGGATCATTTCTTATCTTTTAATCATTTTTTATTGTCCTCATTGTTTGTGCCCCTTCTCTTTTTGCTAATGTCAAAGGGGGAGAACGTATTATTATATTTGTATTTATATTTGCATTTTGTACTCATACTATTATATTTGTATTTATATTTGCATTTGTACTTATTTTAAAATAAAAAAAATCTTCTTATGGTTATTCTACTCAGGGGGAGATTAGGAGAAAATGTTTTCAATTTTATAAATTCAACCAGTAATATTTGACATCATAAAAAAGGGGGAGATTATTGCAACTTGAGCTTATGAGTTTTTTTTTTTGATGAAAATAAATATTATGGTTCACTTTCTGCTACCTATCTGTACTTGAATTTTATGTTTATTTGTGTGTGTATTAACATTTCAAGACTACGATGCACCACTCAAGGCTCAAGATTTGGGAGAACTATTTTACTTATAATTCTCACTGATGTGCTTGCTTTCTTGGTGACCATACACACACATACTCGAGGGAGTGAGATCTACTCAAATCCAGAAGATCAAGTTTTGAACTAATTATACTAGATGATTTGGATCATCTAAGACGATCCATTATGATCTTGGAAAAGATCTGCCAATAACAATTTAGGCAAAGATTTAAGTTTAAATTTTTGTTCTAATCATCCCGGACGATCAGATCGCCTCAGACAATTAATATAAATCATGCCTAAATTGATCATGTGATTTGGGGACTAATTATGATTAAATATTTCAATCTGGTCATCTTAGACGATCTGCACATCGGACAGGATGATGTTTGTCGACATACTTGATTTTCCTAAATCATCCATGCTGAAATACCATAATTTTTCTTTTAATCGTCTTGGATGATCCTCAATATTGTCTTGTACGACTTGTACATTTTTTTTACTAATCATCCTGGATTATCCAAATATTGTCCAGGACTATCAGGTCAAATTCTACACATCGTACAGGATGATCCTGCGATCGTCTATGATGATTCTGGACATCGAAATTAAGTTATTAGGGTTTTATAAAACCCTCTTTTTAAGCACATCATACAGGATGATCCTGCAATCGTCCTGGATGATGTTTGGCACCGAAATTGTGTTTTTAGGGTTTTCGAAAGCTCGCTTTTTATGCATATCATATGGGATGATCTGGCGATCATCCTGGATGATAATATTAGTTTTGCAAATCTATTTAAAGACCTCTTACTTTCTCATGAAGAGTGTTTTGCAGCCATTGTAGCTTCATTCTTTTGGAGGGAAATTGAAGAGAGAGCTTGAAAGGGAGAGAGGAAAGGGTGGAGTTTGGTAGAGGTAGAAGATCCTTGGAGGGGGTTTCAAGAGAGTGTGGAGAGGGATTCCACATGGTTGCTCCGGCGAGCTTGCACCTTAGTACCATCGAATTCAAGGCTTGTCTTGAAGGAAGTTCTGGAAAGAAGAAGATCTCTTTGGTATCAAAGGACCTGGCTACTCTGCCGCACCAGGAAAGGTGGAAGTGATTTTGTAAAGGCTTCTCCGCCTAGTTGTGGGGGCTAAAGGAGAGACACTGAGTTTAGTGCAATACTCAGAGGGTGCCTCCGAGGAGTGGACGTAGGTCAAGGTTTGATCGAACCACTATAAATTTGGTGTGTTATTTCCTTTATTATTTTTGTATTTAATTTTCGCATTGTGTTTTCTTTATGGTAAATTTTGGTTTGGTTTGTGTTTTGATTGAAAGAAGTTTTAAAAAACCAATTCACCTCTCTCTTAATTAGCCTTGGGCTAGTTCATAAGGGCCAACATCCTTAACGAACTTTCAAAACTTTTAAACAAGATGATCGTACAGACGAATAAGTATTCATTCGTGATGATTAGTTATTTAAGATCATTTTTATGATGGTTTGAAATGTCCCCAACTCAGAATGCCACATGTTCATATATACGAACTCAAGGTTAGTACGTACTATCCTAAATAAAAAATGTTTCTGTCTGTATAACCATCTACATATGTACGTACTAATGAATACACATCGTCCAGATGATCTAGGGATCATACAAATGAACTATAATGAAAACTAAAAAACTATATATATTCTGTTCTACCCAACGATCGATTCACTATAAAATTTGTTTAGTATGAATTAAATTTTATACAGTACGAATAGAACACTTAAAGAAAATAAACAAATAAATCAAAACTCAAAACACCCTCATAAAAACAAATATTAATATTGCAGAAACTTTAATTAAGCATTTAAATTAATCACACCAAGCCTTGTTCTTAATGTACTAAAAGTATCAAAGACTAGTAGTTTTATAAAAATGACTGCAAGTTGATAAGGCTAGTAGTTTTATAAAAATGTCAATATGTTTGGTTCTTGAATATTGAATAATGTTGCGGATCTATGGCTTATGATTTTGATAATAACAAACATTCTTTTTCTCTATGACTGCTTTTTACTAACATTTCAGGTTCACACGATCAGACTGCCATTTGGAATCAGCTCAAGATTGGGTAGACTAGGTCTGAGTCAGTTTGTACACTTTTTTCTTTCTTGAGTCTATTATATTTGGTGTGGGTCTTGATACTTTGTAACTTGGAAGAGTTTCTAATGGGACCCTAATGTTTTCCAAAAGTAGAAACCCTAATTAGGGCATCCTCATTAAAGCAGCCATTTTTATGTAAAACACATCATCCTTTACGATTTTGTATCGGCCAGGACGATCGGCTCAATTCAGCAGGAATCTACCGCCATATCTACTTAGGTAAATCTTATTTTTGGATATTGTCCTGGTATATCGGCCTGGACTATAAAATATCGTCCTGGCTGATCCAGAGCAATTTTTTCAAAATTTCTCAGGCAGTTTTGGAAAGCAATTAATGGGGATTTTATCCAGGTTGATCGCAAGATCGTCTAGGATGATTAGACATCGTCCAGCTTCATTTCAGGGCGATATTCAGGACTATTTTCGTCATATTTGAACTAATCGGCCAGGACGATATACCTATCGTCCTCGACGATAATGGAGGAAACTTAGATTAATGAGCTCATTTTTAGCTCTTCTATTTAAGCTATGACAAGGCACTTTGTAAGAGTCTTTGGCAGCCATTGTAGCTTCGTTCTTGTGGGGGAAACTTGAAGAGAGAGCTTGAAAGGGAGAGAGAAAAGGGTGGAGTTTGAGAGGGAGAAGATCCTGTGAGGGGGAGAAACTCAAGGGAGTGTGGTGGGGGATCCACACGGTTGCTCCGGCGAACTCGCACCTTAGTACCATCGGATTTAAGGCTTGTCTCGAGGTAAGTTCACCAAAGAAGAAGATCTCTTTGGTGTCAAATGACCCGGCGACTCCACCGCATCGGGGAAGGTGGAAGTGATTTTGTAAGGGCTTCTCCGCCTAGCTGTGGGGGCTAAAGGAGAGTCACGATTTTAGTGCAATACTTTGAGGGTGCCTCCAAGGAGTGGACGTAGGTCAAGGTTTGACAGAACCACTATAAATCCTGTGTGTTCTTTTCTTATTATCACTTCCGCATTTATTTTTCTTCCGCACTTTGTTTGTGGTGATTTTGGTTGGAGTTTTATCTTTGGTTTTAAAGTTTTCCAAATCACCTCTCTCTTTAATTTGCTTTGGGCCAGTTCTATAAGGCTTAACATCACTAACGAACTTTCAAATAAGATTTTTTGAAATACAAATGGCACTAGTTTTATCACAATAAATGTGAATTTTGCATATTGTTAATCCTAAATCAATTAACTATTGTTTCAACCAAAGTACTTATGCCACATAACTTCCTAAGGCAATATATTTAGCTTTAACAGTAGATAAGGCTATTAAATTTTGCTTTCTAATAGACCAAGAGACTAAAGAATTTCCAATAAATTGACATGTTCCAGAAGTACTCTTTCTATAAATCCTACAACCTGTAAATTTTGAATCTAAATATCCAATTATTTTAAATGAAGAGCTAAACTTAGGATACTAAATCCCTAAGTTCTGAGTTCCTAAGAGATATCTCAAAATCCTTTTCTCTGCTATCAAATGTGATTCTTTTGGATTTGATTGAAATCTAGCACACAAATAAACACTAAACCTTATATCGGGTCTACTAGCAGCCAAGTAAAGTAAAGAAATAATTCCTCTAAATTTCTTTTGATCAACAGATTTTTCCTTTGGGTCCTTATCCAACTGAATTGAGAAACTCATAGGTGTACTAATAGGTTTAGCATTGCCCCTTTCATACTTTTTGAGGATGTCCTTAACATACTTAGACTGACCAAGAAATGTACCCTCCTCAATTTTCTTAATACTAAAGCCTAGAAAGTAACTCAAATCTCTCATTAGGCTCATCTCAAATTCACTACTCATAGTTTTAGAAATATTATCACAAAAATTTTTATTTGTAGATCCAAAAATGATATTGTCATCATAAATTTATATAATGAGTATATCCTCTCTTAATTTCTTCAAAAAGAGAGTTGTGTCCACACTTCCTTTTTCAAAAGATCTCTCATAAGAAAGTGCTCAACCTCTCATACCAAGCCCTAGGTGCCCGTTTTAATCCGTATAATGCCTTTTCTAATTTGAAAACATGATTTGGGCATTTTGAATTTTCAAAGCCTGAAGGTAGTTCAATATAAAAATCCTCTTGAATTATCCCATTCAAAAAGGCACTTTTAACATCCATTTTATATAATTTAAATCTTTAAAATAGGTAAAGGCTAATAAAACCCTAATTTCTTCAAGTCTAGCTACAGAGACAAAAGTCTCCTTAAAATCAATCCATTTAATCTGATTATACCCCTTAGCCAACAATCTAGTCTTATTTCTAATGACTACTCCCGAGTCATTCATTTTATTCTTGAATACCCACTTAGTCCCAACTACACTTTGATCCTTTGGTCTTATAATTAATTCTCAAACCTCATTTCTTATAAATTGATTTAATTCTTCTTGCATTGCCAAAATCTAAAATTCATCCAAAAGTGCTTGATCAATATTTGTAGGTTCTATCTTAAAAATAAAGCCTGAATAGTTGACTTCTTTGTTTAGTCCATGCCTAATCCTAACACTCTCACTAGGTTCACCTATAATCAATTCCTTTGGGTGATTTTTATCAAATCTCAAATCTCTGGGCAATTGGTTTTTAATCTTCAAATTTTCATCCAAATTTATTTTATCAATCTTTTGGGAGTCAATTTCTATCTCATTCTCTTCAACATTCGGCTCTTCCAAAATTCTATATTTATCAAATACAACATCTGTGATCTTCTCAACTACCAAAGTTCTGTTATTGAATAACATATAAGATTTTCCAATACTATAGTATCAAAGAAAATTTCTTTTATCAGATTTTGGATCAAATTTTTCTAAGGAAGATTTTCCATTGTTATGTATGAACACCTTGCATCCAAAAAATATACAAATGTGACAAATTAGTTGTTTTCCCCTTAAGTAACTCATAGGGTATTTTATTTAAATTTGATCTGATGTTCTCCCTATTCAGAACATAATATGTCGTGCTAACCGCTTTAGCCCAAAAATATTTAGGAAGTGAATATTCTGCCAACATAGCTCGAGCGGCTTCTATTAATGTTTTGTTCTTCCTTTCTACTACCCCATTCTATTGAAGGGTTCTATGTGCAAAAAAAATATGACCAATCTCTTTCTCCTTACAAAAATCATCAAATTTCACATTTTCAAATTCTCCGTCGTGATCACTTTTAATCGTCAAAATCTCACATCCTAGTTTCCTCTAAATCTAAGTCAAAAAATCTTTAAACTCCTCAAATGATTCACTCTTATAATATATAAATTTAACCCATGTGAATTTTGAAAAATCATCTACTATCATAAATCTGTATACCTTTCCTCCTAGACTCACAGTTCTAACTGGTCCAAAAAGATCAATATACAAAATCTCTAATGGTTTACAAGTTTTATGATCCTTATTGGACTAAAAAGATGACTTCACTTATTTTCCTAGTTAACGAGCATCACAAAGGTGGTCCATAGTAAAGTTTAGTTCTGGTATACCTCTCACTAAGTTTTTTTAGGTAATTTTTCTTAGATTTTTCATGCTAGAGTGGCAAAGTCTCCTATGTCAAAGCTATGACTCATCAGAAATTATTTTCAAATAAAATGTAGTAGGAGTTTTAATACAATTTAAATCTAGCATATAAACATTATTTACCTTTAAACCATGCAAAATATCGTTACCATTTAGGCTTAATATACAGCTAGTAGGAAAAAAATTGACGATGTATCCTTTATCACATAACTTGCTTATACTCAAAAAACTATACTTTATGCCTTCAACTAGTACCACATTCTCAATAAAAAAATTCTCAAGATTTCTGATCATACCTGATCCAACTACCTTCCTTATGGTTTTATCTCCAAGTATAACCCTTCCTCTACTTCTAGCTTCCAGCGATATAAATTGCTTAGTATCTCTACTCATATGCTTTGAACAACTGTTGTCTATACCATTTGCTCTCACGAGGACTTATATGAGAGCATGTCTGCAAAATCATCAAATGTTAAACCTAAGAACTCAAACAAGTTTTGGGTTCACCTTTTGGCAAATTATAAAAAGGATGCATGTATGATATGTCTATGTTTATGCATCTTAGACTTCCATATCAAATGAGTTTTTCTATCTAATATACAGTGTGTGCTATATGTCCAATCAATCCACAACTATAACATTTAACTCCAGGAAATGGATTTCTCAAATTTTTATAACTACTCTATTTCTTCTCGAGTTCTATAAATATTGGATGCAAAATAGGATTTGTAAAATCTTCAAGTGTTGGGGGTTTCCTATTTTTCTCGAGGGCTTTTACTTTTAACTTTAAATAAATGTTCAAATCTTCTAGGACATGATTATCAAAATTCAAGTAATGCTCTCTACTATCAGAATCATCCTTAAATTTCTTAAAATCTTTTTGTAGTTCTGTATATAATGATTTTAACATATTGTTCTACTTATTCAATTTATCGAATTCATCAAGTAAGCTCATGTGGTTGCCATCAATTAATGTATGATCTTTCCTAAGGATCTCGTGTGCTTTTTATAATTCATATAGTTATAGGTTAAGACTAGCATGCATTTTCTTTAGCTTCATATATGTATCATGTATTATTTTAAAGACTTCAAAGAGTTCAGCATAAGTTAAGTCACATACCTCTATTTGATCTGATTGGTCAAGATTATCAGCCATCAAGCACATATTGGTGACTTCCTCTTCCTTTTTAATCTATGACGAGTCCGAAGCTGAGTCCACCTAGAAAGCCCTTTGGAATTTCTTCTTGCCCTTCTTAACAGTTGGTTTCTCCTCTACCTTATCCTTAGTAGAGGCTTTGGTTTTGGGCACTTTGACTTTACATGTCTAGGTTTACTGCACTCATAGTAAATCACATCATTAGAAACCTTAACATTCCTATTGAACTTACCTCCATTCCATTATTGGCATATCTTCTGCTTCCTCTTCAAAAAGCTCCAAAATTGCCTAGTCATTAAGGCAATGTCATCCTCATCCTCAAATACAGATAGAGCACTCTCCGACTCCTCCACCTTCAGTGGAATGATCTTCTCCTTTTATGGCTCTCCTGCATCAATCTTTCGTTGACTCACTCCTTGCTCGTAAGCAATTAGTGATCCAAGAAGATTGTCAATAGAGTATACATTTAAGTCTTTAGACTCTGTAATTATAGTTATCTTAGCATAATATGTAGTATGCAAACAATGAAGTATCTCATTAACCATTTCAGCATTTGTTAGTTCTCTATCCAATGCATGTAAAGAGGTTACTATTTGTGTGAATCTTCTGTACATGTTAGAAATAAATTTATTGGGTTTTATGTGAAATAATTCATAGTCATGCAATAAGATTTTAAGTCTGGATTGTTTAACTTTGTTAGTCCCTTCATAGGTTATATAAAGTCTATCCCATATGTCCTTTCCACTTTTGCAAGTGGAAACCCATATATAACCTTCAGATTTAAGTGCATAAAAGAAATTATTCAAACATTTAGCATTAAGTTGTGCTAGTTTACATTATTCTACAATCCAGTCTGTAAAGGGAATTTTAACTCTAACTTTGTCAACTAAAATTGTTGACTAAGACCTGCATACGATAGTCTAGTGACTCTAAAAATGTTGACATGTGATTTTTCCAAAAATTGAAAGGAATATTGTCAAACAAGGGAGGTTTAGTTATAGGGTAACCTTCTGGTGTGTTTCAGTTTCCAAATGTAGCCATGGTCATTAATCAAAAAGTAGTCTAAACTTATGGTTTTGAAACAAAGCTCTGATATCACTTATTAAAACTTATTGAACATGAGATAGGTTGTTAGAACTAATATTATGTCTTAAAGGCTAACCAAGAGGGGAGGGGTGAATTTGAACTTTTAAAAATTTGCCTCTTACTGGAATTTAAAAGTTTGAAACAATTTTAACAAACTGAGCAGGTTGTTTTTAGAATTTTCAAAAATAAATTTTCAACCATAGAAAAATAAAATTATAGAAATTAAAGCAGCAGAAATTAAAAGACATAAAGATTTATAGTGGTTCGATCAAACATGACCTACATCCACTCCCCGAAGTCTCCCACTTCAGGTATTGCAATATTTTCACTAATATCTCTCCTTTTGCCCCCATAGTAAGACAGACAAGACTTCACAAGACTCTCTTCCACCACTACCTAGTGTGGTAGAGATATCATCCTTTTACACCCTCCAAGTGTCAGCAGAGAACCGTCGGCTATTACACTCTCAATGTGTTGTCAGAGAACCTTCATCCTTTCACACTCTCCAAGGGTAGGAAGAGAACCTTCGGTTGTTCACACTTCTCGAGTACTGGCAGAGAACCAAATCTTCTTGAAAGATCTTTACACTAGAATTCTAGAAGAATAAGAGAAAAGAGTGAAGTAAATATAAAGTACACACAGAGATCCTTACACTTGAGAAACCAAGTGAAACCTTCATGCTCCAATAGGAAGAAATCTCTTTCAAACACTCTCTCTTACTCTCTCCTTCAATTTCCCTTTACCATTCACGAAGACCAAGTGACAAAAATATTAAATGATACTCTTAAGTAGACCTTATATAGAAAAGGCACAAAAAACAGTCCAGAAAACTGCGTTTTTAAAATTTGATCGTCAATGATCATCCCGTACAATTGAATTTTGTACAAACAAATAGTTTAAAAACTATTACGTATGAACTCATATGAATTAGTATCCTGGTATGAACTAAAGATATAGTCCGTACGAACTATGTATTTGCCAAAACTAGAGAAGATCATCCTGGGAGAAACTAAAGATATCATCTAGACGAACAGTGTATTTTCCAAATCCAGAGAAGATCATCCTGGGACAAACGAGACATATCATCTAGACAAACAATGTATTTACCAAATCCAGAGAAGAACATCCTAGGATGAACAAGACATATCATCTAGACAAATAGTTCATTTGGCAAATCCAAAAAAGATCATCCTGGGATGAATGTAAAATATCGTCCATATGAACTTCACATTTGATAAAAAGAGAAAAGATAATCTCAGTACGAATGTAAAATATCATTCGTACGAACTATACTTAGAACAATTTTTTCCTTTTTCTATTTGTTCCATTTCTCATTGGGGAAAATAACTGATCAGATCGTTCCATACAAATAAGTATTGTATAATACGATCAGTCAAAAAATGTGAATTTTAAAACTCTCCCCTTGGTTTGTGTGTGCTTAGTAACTCAATTACAATCACACTCTCTCAGACTCAATAAAATGAAAAATATAGACTTCAATTTATAAAACACTCTAAGCTGATCTTGATTTGAAGTCTTCAACAATCTTGAGTATGATTTTCCTGAAATGTTAGTACACACAAGAGTAAAAATAATTCTTCCAAAATATGTTAGGAGAATATACTTAATCAAAATAATAATATTTAGAATCATTAAAAATATTCAAGTTGCAAGAATGTCAAACTTGCAAAGCAAAGTAGCAACTATCTCAACATTGACTTGGTCAACTCAAGTTGGGTTGAGTTGACTAAATGCTAAGTGATACTTGGGTCATTCCTAGAAGCTGATTTGAATAGGTGATGAGGGTTGGAGGCTTAAATAGGTTAAATTAACCTATTCAAAACTTAAAGGCTAATAGGTCAACCAGGTTGACCCAAGGCTTGATTTTGATTAAAATGGGTTTGTGTAAATATTTGGATCCTAATGGGTATGGTTTCAAGGTTTGAAAAGGTCATTTGGGTCAAATGAACCATTTTGGGCTCTTCATGGGTCATTAGGTCAACCTAAGCTAACTTGGTCAACCAGGTTGACCCAAGGTTAATGATTAGGGTTAATAGGTTTAAAATGATATTTTGAATGTGTTGGAAGAGATTCCAAGGCAAGGTGGGGTCATTTTGGTCAAATTGACCATTTTGACCCTTAAAGGACCTTTAGGTCAAACTGGGTTGACCTGGTCAACCAAGTTGATCCAATGTTTGGAATTGGGTCCAATAGATCCCAGATATTATTTTAAAATGGTTAGATAAGGTTTCAAAGATTGATGGGTTAAGTCAAGTTGAGTTTAGGCCAAAAGTCCCAAAATCCCCTTTAAGGCATTTTGGTCATTTTGGCCTCAAGTCAATTCTGAATCAAAATGAATCCAAAAAAATGTAGATTAATGCTTAACAAGCTAATATCAGAGTCTTGGAAGTGATCAAAGGGTTTGGAGGGAGCTCCAAGGTCAAATTCCACAGGGTGATAGGTCTAGTGGCATGGGTCATAAATATTTGAAGGTTTTGTAATCTTTAAAATTTAATTCATTTTATGGACTTAAAGATATCAGATTGATCTCATACTTAGAGGGATGACCCCAGAGAAATGTCCTATCAACTTGTAATTGATAGAATCTAAATCAGGGGTCAGTTAATTAGGTTTTGAAGTATTTAAAAGAAGCACCGGATAAGGCTTTCAGGACCTAAGCCCTTGGCATTGAATTATGGTCTAGGGTATCCTAGGATCTAGATTGATCCTAGAGTTTGGAAACTAGAAGGATCCTAGGATCTAGGAAGTCCCGAGCTCTAGAGTTCAGAAAAAGGTCAAAGTGACCTCATCCAAAAATGAGGTCAACAAACCCAAACACTTCCTCTCTTGTTGAGGGGAAGTCATATTCTTTTAAAGATGTTTTAGCCAGCACTTCCTCTACTTCTTCAAATCTGAAATTCATGCAATCCTCCTATAAGGGCTATCTGGATCTCTTATTTCAAGACTCAGTTGTTAATCAGTTAGCTTCTCTATTTATTTTGAAGTTTGTTGGTAAATTTATTTTAAGAAGACCCAACCTAGATGTTATTAAAAAAAAAATTCTTAGCCTAAAACTATCCAGAGCATTTCACATTGGATTGCTTGACCAAAGACATATAGCTATACAACTTGCTAATGTTCTTGAATATTGCTATATTTCTTCTAGGAGATCTTACTATATTTTAGCATGTCAAATGCGATTACTTAAATGGGCTCAAAATTTTTTTGTTAGGGAGGAATCCCCTATTGCTCCTATTTGGATTTCTTTTCCAAATTTGAGACTCCATTCCTTTAATCATCAAATCCTTTTTGGTATGTCTTTTATTTTTGGGAGACCATTACAAACTAACCAAGCTACTGCTTCTATGTCAAGGCCGTTAGTTGCTCGAGTGCTAATTGAACTTGATGTCTCTAAGAACATCCTACGGAGATATGGATTGGGTCAAAAGTTAAGGGGTATTTCCAAAAAATTGAATTTGAAAATTTACCTATATTTTGTTCCTTTTGCAAGATGCATGGCCATGGAATGAATGAATGCTTTTGGAAACACCCTCACCTCTATAAAGAAAATAACACTTTAAAACAAAATCAGGATGTGCCTGCTCAGGTTGTCTCTATTCCTAATCAAGCTACTTTAGAGGATAATACCTCTCATCCTATTCAGTGTTGTGTTGATCCGATGGAGGTTAATATGGAGGATCCTATTATTTCTAATACTAATGTTGTTCCTCATATTGCTTGTGAAAACAACATGGAGCATGACTCTACCAATATTGAAGTTCCTACTATTACTAATGTTGTTGCTACTCCTTCTTGCACTGTTAATTTAATGCTAATGATGCTAGTGGTAATATGCTTGTTTCTACTTCTACTAATCTCTTAAATGATAAGGAAGCTTTCGCTATTCAAGCGGCTTCAAATGATGTCCATTTAGAGGAAGAGAATTTATTACTATGGAAAATGTTTCTTTTCTTTTGAAAAGCAATAAAGAACTTGTAGTGAGAAACCATGATAATATTGAGGAGGAGGGAATTTTTATGGAGGATGAATGTCCTCAACTGACTTCTTTAAGGGAACACCTAAGTGGTAGTAAGACTCTCTCTACTTTTTATTATAATAATGATTCTTTGACTAATACTAAGGAAATGCTTATTACTGCTAAATATTTTTCTAGAGATGATAATGACTTTAGTTTTAGCAAAGTTCTTAATAAAAGAAGAAGGAAACCTAAGCATATTTCTCTTCAACCTCCTAGAAACACTCGATCACATACTTCTCATTTGGCTGGTTATTTTTATTTAATACTATCATTTAGAATGTGAGGGGCATTGGGTGTCCATCTTTAAGAATTCATGTTAAGAACGTATGTCGTGTGCATAATCTTTATATTCTTATTCTACTAGAGCCTCTTATCTCTTCTGCTCAGTTGATTAGCACCTCACATTTTTTGGGCTTTAATCATGTTATTTCCAATGTTGCTAACAAGATTTGGGTTTTCTAGAAAGATTCAAATAAAATTGATGTTATTTGTGACTTTACGCAGGTTTTACATTACAAAGTTGAGGATCTTAATTTTAATTGTTGTGCTTCCTTTGTTTACGCTGCTTCATCTCTTTATAATAGAAAATTGCTTTGGGAGCAACTTATTGATTTTCATAATATTTATAGTTTGCCTTGGCTTGTCGGTGATTTTAATACTATTACTAATCCTACTAAAAGGATTGGAGGTTGCCCTCCTTATCGTTATATGGAGGATTTTAATAATATGATTTTATCTTGCAATCTTATTGATATTGGGTTTGTTTGTAATAACATCACTTGGAATAGCGGTCATTTATGGCAAAGGCTGGATCATGTTCGTTTTAATGATCCTTGGCTTAATTCTCTATTTTCCACCAATGTGCATCATTTGAGTAGAACCTGTGGTTAAGCCATGATTCTTTTTTGGATGTTGTTCAGTTCAATTGGCAAGCTCCTTTATATCCTGATAATTTTGTTTTAGGCATGATGAGACTCTGGTTTATGTTGAAAAGGTTGAAATAAGTTTTAAATTGGTAGAATCATCATGTTTTTAAAAATATTTTCTATAATATTCTGCAAGGTGAGCAACTTGTTAATTCTCTTGAGTTGGCTTTAAAAAAGATCCTACTTATACTAGTTTTCTTAATTAAAGAAGTCCAAAGAGGATCTTTTTAATTTTTAAGCTCAGGAAGAAGTTTATTAGAGGAAAAAAGCTCGTGCTATGAATTTGGTTGAAGGTGATAACAACACTATGTTTTTCCATGCTCTGGTTAAGAGAAAAGGGTTAAAAACCCTATCAATAAGATCCAAAGAGAGGATGGGTCTTTTACTAAAAATTATATGGAAATTGTTAATTTAGATGTGATTCATTTTCAAGCCAGGTTTAAAAAATTTTTTACTCCTGATCACATTATCAATTATATTGAAAATGTTTATTATTCTATTATTGTTAATGGCACTAATAATGGTTTCTTCAAAGCTTCTCACAGGTTAAGGCAAGGTGATCCTATCTCCCCGGTTCTCTTTATTATTGCTACTGAGTTTGTTTTTAGGGGTCTTAATAACTTATTTGATGCCAATCCTGGCCTTTATTTTAGAACTTTGGGAGGATTTCCTCTATCTCACTTATGTTTTGCTGATGATTTTATTGTATTTTCTAATGGGTCTATTAAAAACATTAGGAAGCTTATGGATTTATTTTACCATTTGAGAGGATAAGTGGCTTATCCATTAACAAAAATAAAAGTTGTTTCAATGCCTCTAAGAGAGTTTTGAATGATTGTATTTTATCTATTAATAATCTTACTGGCTTTCTCATGCTCAATTGCCTATCAAATATCTTGGAGTTCCTATTTTCTTTGGTAGGAGATCATTCTAGCGACACGGATGACACGTGGAGTCATCTGATTCACGGGATCAAAATAGCACGGTGGCGATAATCATTGGAAATGATTGCACCGCTGCATAATTATTATCGTTGGATTTAAATAGCGATGGGACCAACACGCTATTCACATAAACAAGTCAGCACGAATCCATAGCCGTTTGTTCCTCTGCCTTTTGACAAGAATGGCTCTGATCGAGACAATTGATGAAATGATTGGAGGAGCGGACCGTGGGGGTTGATCTAGCGATTAAAGGACATGATTTGAACCATTAATCAAGAGATCAATGATCCAGATTGAGTCTAGTTCATGCATCTTAACTTAAACCCTAAAAATTAAATAAAATGCTCGTTCTCTTGATCCAGACAATGAAATACCATGAAATTTTAAACATGGAGATGTAAGAAAAATTATTGGTTTTATTTTTTTTACTTTTAAAAAATGGTTATTCGAGAAGTTATTTAAACTAAAGTGTTCTAACCTAGGATTTAGGATTTTTGACTTTATAAGGGATGGCTGGGACCTTTTATAGAATTATTTCATTTATAGACTACTCACGCTGCATTTTGTAGAAGAATACTTGAGCTAATAATGCCTGGATCGAAAGATATGGCCACTTGGATGAAAACACAAAGGCTCACCAAAAAAGTGGTCGCAGGCAATTCTGACCGGTGTGGATTTGGTCGGGAAGGCTTAAGGGACTCTTGGGGAGCTCAAACAAAAAGTGAGAGTAGCTGGAGGGGCTTGAAAAATGGAGAGAGAATCATAGGGTAAGAATGAAGCTTCATTTTAAGTTTTCACCCTAATCAAAGGTCCTTGCCCATCATGGATGGTTGAGATCATCTAGAAGGCTTCCTAGGATGTAGCCAAAGGTCCAGGGGGAAAGTTGGGAGCAACAATAAACAAGGACAATAGGACAACCACATGGAAAGCTCTCTTGGTCCCCTCATGGGCACATGGAAGTTATGGGAGCCATTAGATTTTAATATAATAACTGGGATAAACCCTAAGAAGCTTCTAGAGGCTAGTTAAATAGCTAGGGTGATTTAGATTAGAGGGGATTAATTTATATGGGGTTTTGACTAAGTTTGACCCATCCTTAGCCTTGGTTTGAATTTTTTAGCAGTCCACATGCCATGTGGCTACTGAGGTTGCATGGGTAGAATGTTTGAGCTGTTGGAATGATAGGTTGAAGAGGGTTTGATGCCTAGGAATAAGGCTTGAAGATAAGGAAGGGAGTTTAAGCTAGTTTTACAAAGTCTAAAGGTGTTGACATGGTTACAATAACCATGGATTGACTCATGTCATACCAAGGGATATTCAAGATGTTAAATAAAGTGGATTCAAAGGTTCTCAAATCAACGAGGCTTAACATTTGAGTGGAAAGGTGTATTGAATACATGGCTTTGATCATAGGTCAATGTTTGACCATGTCAAATCAAGGTGACTTGGCTTCAAATAAGTTTGAATGGATTTGACTCAAGTTTTGAGATGGGTTTGAAAAGTTATGGGATTTGATTTGATCAAATGGGTTGGAATAACTCATTTAAAGTTTTAAGGGGTACTTTGGTCAACATAGGTTGACTTGGTCAATTAAGTTGACCCAAGGGGTAGGTTTGGACTTGATAGGTTTGAAATGATATTTGAAGTTTATTGGAGGAATTTTCAAAGGTCAGGAAGGTCAATTCAGTCAAAATGATTATTTAGACCATAAAGGGTATTTTGGTCAAAATAGGCTAACCTGGTCAACTAGGCTCGACCAGGGTCTAGGTCCATTACACTCCTAATGGTGATTATGATTCATTGGAAGAGGTTTTGAGGTTTGATTTGAAAATTCCAAGCTTAAGTTTGGAGAAAACATCAAAATTGCCCTTAAGGGGCATTTTGGTCATTTTGACCCCTGGTCAACTAGGGGTCAAAATTTGTCCACCAAAATGCTGTTTAATGCTCAATGAGTCATAATCAAGGGTTTGGAATTAGTTGGAGGCATTGGAGAAAGCTCCAAGGTCAAGATCCATTGAGTGGTAGGTTTAGTGGCATAGGATGTAAATATTTGAAGGTTTTATAGCATTTGGGTTTCAATTCAATTTTTAGGGTTAGAGACCTTAGATTGGGCTCAAATTTAGAGGATTGCCTCTAAAGATATTTCCTATCAATATGCAATTGATAGACTCTGAATCAGAGGTCATTTGACTGGGTTTTGAAGTGTTTGAAAATTTAATGGAAAAGACTTTCACGACATAGCCTTTTACCCTTGAATTTTAGTTTATATTATGGGTTTGATCTAGAATTTTGATTTGATTTATTGAATTTGAATTATGCTCATCACTCATAACCATATGAGTTATTATGAATGATTGGATAGGATTAAAGCTATATCAGAGACAAGATTAAGGTTTGAACTGGAGTTTGGATTTAAACTTAATTGGGTTAAAGTCTGCATGGATTTTAAGCTTGAATTGATTTGAATTTGAATTAATTGAAGTCTAGATTGGTTTAAGATTTGAATTTATCAAAGGTCTAGATTTATTTGAATTTGGATTGGTTCTAGAATCTAGAGGACTCTAAGATCTAGAATCTAAAAGAGTTCTAGGGCCTGGATAGATCTTAAAGTCTAGAATCTAAAAGGATTCTAGAGTCTAAGAAAATCCTATGGTATGGGGACTAAAAGAATTTTAGGACCTTGTGTGGATCTTAGGGTCTAGATTCTAGAATGTTACTAGGACCTAAAATAGATCCTAAGGTTTGAAGTTTAGAATGATTCTTGGACCTAGATAGATCCTAAGGTTTGAATTCTAGAAGGATCCTAGAGTCTAGATTGGTATGGAGATTAAATTAATATGGGGTCAGGATTAATCAAGAGTCTGGGTGGGTCCCTAGTGACCTCATATAAAAATGAGGTCACAAATGGACCCCCAATATGTGTAATATAATGTAGTTCTATTGCACATATTGGAGTTGATCTAATTCAAAGGTCAAGAATAAGGGTTTGATCCTAAGGAAATGAAAAGTTTATCCCTGGGGAATCGAGGTTTGAATTGATATTAGGGTAGTGTTGTAGAGGGCATACTCTACCGCTAGTGAGTCAAATACTAAGGGAAGAAGAGGTTTATCCCTAGGGATTTGGGGTTTGAATTGATACTAGGGTAGTGCCACGGATGGCATTCTCTACCACTAGTGTCTCTAATCCTAAGGGAAGGACAAATCTATTCCTAAAGGAAAAGAAAGCCTGGGCGATCATAAAGGAAGGAAGAATTCCTAAATATAGAGGATCAAGATTGGGTTTGATTCTAAGGAAAGAAAATTCTAATCTTAGAAGATTGAATTTGGATTTTATTATAAGGGAAGGGAAGACCTAACCCTAGATGATTGAATTTGAAATTTGGTACTAGGGTAGTGCCACTAAGGGCGTACTATACCACTAGCAGATCTAGTCCTAAGGGAAGGGAGTGCCTAAAACCTAAGGAAGAGAAGGCTGAATGATCATATAGGAAGGAAGAACTCTTAACTATAGAGGATCGAATTTGAATTGATACTATGGTAGTGCCACAAGGGGTGTACTCTACCACTAGTGGGTCTAATCTTAAGGGAAGGAGGAAACCTAACCTTAAGGAGTAGAAAATTGAATTATTATATAGGAAGGAAGAAATCCTACCTATAGAGGATTGAATTTGAATTTGGTACTAGGATAGTGACATGAGGGGAGTACTCTGCCACTACTAGATCTAATCCTAAGGGAGGAAAGAACCTAACCTTAAAGAGAAGAAGGCTTGGATGATCGTATAGGAAGGAAGAATTCCTAACTATAGAGGATCAAATTTGAATTGGATACTAAGGTAGTGCCATGAGGGGTGTACTCTACCACTAATAGATCCAATCCTAAGGGAGGAAAGAAGTACATGTCCTTAAGGAAAAGATGAGTGAATTTAGGAATTTGGAGCTAAAATTAAAATTAGGATGGTGTCACTAGGGGCATACTGTTGAGTCTAGTAATTAGGTTGTTAAGCCTAAGTAAATGTCCCACGGCTACCAAGAGGGGGGTGAATTGGTAGTTTTAAAAATTTTAAACCCTCTTAATAATAAAGTTAGTCTAATCCTAAGGGAAATAAAACACCTAACCCTAAGGAGAAGAATATTAAATGCTCTTGGGAAGGAAGCATTACTTCCCATAAAATATCGGGCCTAAAATTTGAATCTAGGATGGTGCCACGGAGAGCGTGCTCCATCACTAGTGGATGTAATCCTAAGGAGAGAAAGCACGATGACCCACATCAATCCTTAAGAAAAAGAAAGCTAGAGGACCCTGTGGGAAGGAAGCATTGCTTCCCATGAGAGATTAGATCTAAATTTTGAAAACTAAGATGGTGTCATAATGGGCGTGATCCATCACTAAAAAATCTAATCCTATGGAGAGAAAGCATGATGACTAAAATCTATCCTTAAGGAAGAGAAAATAAGATGATCTTGTGGGAAGGAAGAATTGCTTCCCATAAAAGATCAGATTTGGAGTTTGAAACTAGGATGGTGCCAAAGAGGGTGTGCTACATCACTAGAAGATCTAATCCTAAGGAGAGAAAGCACTATGACTCACATCTGTCCTTAAGAAAGAGAAAACTGGATGATCTAATGTGAAGGAAGCATTACTTCCCACAAAAGATCATATTTAGAATTTGAAACTATGATGGTACCACAGAGGGCATGCTCCATCACTAGAAGAACTAATCCTAAGGAGAGAAAGCACGATGACTCACATCTATTCTTTAGGAAGAGAATATTTTAAGATCTTTTGGAAAAGAAGCATTACTTCCCATGAAAGATACGATCAGGATTTGAATTTAGGATGGTGCCACAAAGGGCGTTCTCCATCACTAAAGAACGATCTTGTGGAGAGGAAACTTTTTCTCCACAAAATATCAAATTTGGACTTTAAAATTAGGAAGTTGCCACATAGGGCGTGCTCCTCCACTAGTGGGTCTAATCCCAAGGAAAGAAAGCATGATGACTCACACCTGTCCTTAAGGAAAAGAAAACTAAAGATCCTGTGGGAAGGAAGCATTACTTACCACGAAAGATTGGATCTGTATGATTGTATGTGAAGGAAACTTACTCCACACAGAGGATCGGGTTTGGATGATCATATGTGGAGGAAACTTTCTCTACATAGAGGATCGAGTTTGGATGATCATATGTAGAGGAAACTTGCTCTATATAGAGGATCGAGTCTGAATGACCATATATAGAGGAAACTTGCTCCATATAGAAGATCTGGTCTGAAATGATCATATATAGAGGAAACTTACTCTACATAAAGGATCGAGTCTGGATAATTATATGTGAGTTGCAATCCATCACCCCTAGTATGAGGTTTTGATGATGACAAATAATGTCTTCTAATTTACTATTCATTGAATATCTTTTATTTCTACTATACTAACATTTTAGGGAGATCACAAGTTACTCAAGATAATAAGAAGACTCAAGTTTGGGTAGAATATGAGTGTGAGTTTGCAACATTGTAATTTCTTTCTTTATTTTATTTTCTCTTTTCTTGAGTCTGGCCACAAATTGCATGTAAATTTGAGCAACCTTACACACACACAAGGGGAGAGGGTTTCTAAAATGTAGATTTTTTTCTTCTCTGTTAATCGTATTATATGTTTTTCTAACATACTGTACGATCTGATCTGGCTGAAACATATTTCTATGAATAGGTCGTACTATATGACTACGATCGTACTGTACGATGTGTTACTTATAAAAAACTTTAGTCGCAAGATTTAATTTAAGAAAGTTGTATAGCCGTTCGTAATGTACGAAGACCTTCATACTCTACGATGTATTTTGAATACTTAATTAAATTAACCCATGATTAGTGGAATAAATCAAGGATTAATTTTTGATTGGTCATCATACTATACAATGAACCGAGGCAGTTTTTGATTATCCAGGACTTCATCCTGGATGATACCTTTATTTTTCTTAATCATACTGTACGAAGCAGATCGTACCCTACAAAGTACAGAGATGAGTTTTGATCATCCCAAACTTCATCCTGGATGATACCTTGATTTTGACTAATCGTATTGTACGAAGTAGGTCATACCCTACGATGTACAGAGATTAGTTTTGATCATCCTAACTATCATCCTATACAAATAAAAGAGTTTTCCCTATCATACTGTATGAGTTTATATCATATTGTATAAACTTATTCAGAAGTTTTAACCTGTTCGTAAACCTTCATACTAGGATGAAGCTCATTTGTACTAATCGTACTATACGATATGGAATCGTATTATACGATAGTAACGGCTAATTTGAAAATTTTCAAAGTTTTTGGAGCCCGTGTTAAGTATCAAAAAGTTATATTTTTTTGATGTGTGACTATGAGAGGGGAATGTGATTAGAGAGGGAATCCTTGGGAGAGAGCTCTTGAAAATATTTTAGGGTTTGAGAGAGGAAGAAGAGGGTGAGCTTGGTGAGGGAGAAGTAGTGTGAGGGAGATCACATTAAACTCTATTCTTGCTGGACTTTGTTCTTCCTGTGGCCCTAAAAGATCTTGTGGGAGGCTCTCTGAGGTGGATACACTTCTACATCTGTGTCCTCTAAGGTACTCTGCCTTCTCCAGGAGGGAAAAAAATGAGAAGGTACGCTGCCGTCGCCAGGAAGGTGACAAAGCGCTTGGCACTACGCCACACCGGATTGGTGAAACTTTGTCTTATAAGGGCTTCTCCGCCTTACCGAGGGGACAGAAGGAGAACTATAGTTTTGTAATGAAATTTTGGAGTGGAGGACTCCGGGGAGTGGACGTAGGTCAAGTGATCAAACCACTATAAAATCTTTGGTGTAATTTTTCCTTTACCACTTTTATTTTTGTTTGCATTTTATTTTTATTATATTTGCTTGGTGATAATTATGGTAAAAATCATTACTGTAAATTGTGTTAAAGTACTTTCTTCCACATTAAATTTTTATGATTAAAATTTAAAAATAAAAAAAAAATATTAAAACTCCTATTTAGGATTTTTTTATTGCTACAATTTTCACAATTCACCCCCCCCCCCCCCCCCCCCCCCCCTCTTGGCGCATCTATTAATTTCAATGTGGAGGAAACTTACTCCACATAGAAGGTCAGGTCTTGAATGACATGTGTAGAGGAAATTTTCTCTACACAGAGGATCAAGTCTGTATGATCATATGTAGAGGAAACTTGCTCCACATAGAAGGTCAGGTCTAGAATGATCAACTCTTGAGGAAACTTGCTCTACATAAAGGATCAAGTATGGAATGATCGTGCGTAGAGGAAACTTGCCCTACACAGAGCATCGAGTTTGATTTTTGGAATTTGAGATTTGAATGTTTTTTGAATATGAATTTATTTGATTTTAAATTTGAAGATGTTTGAATTTGAAGTTTGATTTTGAATTTGAAACTTGATTTAATGAATTTGAATTTGAAGGTTTTTGAATCTATGTTTTGATTTGATTTTGAATTTTGAATTTTGAATTTGATTTTAAATATGAATTTTGAAGTTTTTAATGTTTGATTTTGAATTGAGAAAGTTCCTAAATCCAAGATATTTAAAGAATTTTTATTGACTTTGAACCTGATACTCATATGGCATGGAACTTCTTGAAGAGCCGCCCTGACTTTTGAAGTTATCAGGTGGCATCCTTTATGGTTGATCAATTAATGTTTGAAATTTTCTCAAAGACCAACTCTACAATTAAAAGAAAAGTCTTTTATTGGTTCAAACTCTCCCACTGATCTCACGATAGGCTAAGACGGGCATCTGAAGAACCTAGAACAAGCTCCTTCTTAGAAGGTTCTAAGCCACACTATCTTATCACGAGCTTGAACTAGTAAAACTTTATATGATTCTGAGTTTTACTGAGCCTTAAAAAAAATGTTGTGTAAGTCCTCTAGTTCCTCCAGTTGGAGTCGGGCACTCTGCTCAGCCGAGGTTTGATTTTGAATAGTAATTCCCAACATTGTAATATACTCCTCTAGTGGGGTTGATCTTGGACCCAGCATAGAGTATAATTTTGTTAACAAGGCCTTGAAGGAAAAGATGCCTCTGTGTGAGGACTCACACACATTCCTCAAGGATAGGGTTTGAAATTTTATCAAGAGTAGACGATTCATTCATTTTATTGGAAAATTTTCTCTAGCTATTTGGACCATGTCAGAACTACAAGCAGGAACAAATTCAGCTTTGAAAGTGAGAAGTTAAGTCAATTCCAACTAAACTTGAATGATTTAAGTTTTGTTAACCAGACTAAGTTTCACATAAACTAAACTGGGGTCTCCCTTAAATATTTTTGAATTAAACTTAATTTCAAAGGGTTTAAGCTGAAGGGAGAAATTCAATCTTTTCAATTCTCTTATTGGAGAATCTGGATTTTTTTTTGTATCTAATAGTCTATCCATGCATGCTGGAGAATCTAGATTCAAGATTTTCCAAAGTCAAGTAGTTAAGGTTGATTGGGTTTTTTGAGATTTAAGGATTTAAAAGAAAGGGAGCCTCTTTCTTTTCAATGATGGCACACATTATGCATCTTTTGATTTCTGGTGCTCTTTGCGCATTTCTTTATTTCTGGTGCACTTTGCTCATTTTTTTTTACTTTTTGATTGATCTTGAGAAGAGGCTTCAATTTCTTCAAAAAACCTTAAAATGACTGTACATCTTTTGAATGTTGGGATTATATCTCAAATAAAAATTTTATTTAAATTTTGAGTAAAAAAAATTTATCATACCCTCACGAGCCTACGCATATCCAGGCAAAAACAAAATCAACACATAAATGCCAAAAAACTAAGAAAAGCATGCAAGATCCTTTATGCAAGGAAAGTAAATAAAACATAAATAAATATAATTAATTCCTTAAAATAATGTTTGTAGGAAAATGCCCCATTTATTATAATCCAAAATTATAGAAATTTAAAGTGGTTGGGCACCACTTACTACGAACCCAAATTCTAATCCTAAGATAGACACAAGTAGACTTTGAGTGAGATATTCTTCTATCTTCAACTCCCCAGTATTCTCCTTTACAAACTCAATTGCTTCCTAGTATGCTTTGAGTGAGTTTATTCTTCCCACTTTGGGTAGTAAAGTGATCCAAATTTGGGCTTCAAAATGGAAAAGTACTATCCCCCTATAGAAAACTGAGTGAGCAGTCAGAATGATCCTAACCTATGGGTAAACTATCACCCATCACATCATCAATTCACAAAGTATAGTAAAATTAAATAAACACTCACATAAAATATTTAATTCACAACATGCAATAAAATATCAAAAACCCCAATACATAATAGTAAAGTAAATACTGGCCTAGCTAAGACTAGATTTGGTTGTCCTAGTATATAAAGGGTGCGTAAAAGGTCATGTGGCTGAGGTAGATCCTAAGCTAGGTTATTTGTTAAAGTTTTATAACAATTGTCTTTGTATCAAAGGAAAGATTTATGTTTGAAGTTAGGTATTAGTGTGTTAAAGCTTAACTTATGATAGGTTTTAGTGATTAATTGATTGAATATGTTTAATTAATTAAATATTAAAGGGTTAATAAATTTTAATTAAATTGATTAGTGAATTTTTTTTAGATCAAATTGATTTATTTTTTCCATCAACTGATATTTGGTGTTGTGCCACCAGGCTCGGGAAACCAAGCCTCACTAGAACACGTAGCCTCATAGCTTGGAGTAGTTCATCCTAAAAACCTTGTTGATGTAGTTAGGTTAAAGATATTAATTTTATTAAATAATTGAGAATAATTTGATTTTCAGGATTTACACTCCACTAAATTCATCCGTGGTATTATGCCACCGAGCTCGAGGAACCAAACCTTCTCAGGACACGTAGTCCCGTAGCAGCCCAGAGTAGTCCATCCTAAAAACTTTATCTCTAGAGTGGTTGTTGCATATTAGAATATTAGTTAAATATTTTTATTAATAATATTGAAGTTTTCTAGAATTTTAATAAATTATTAGATTTTTTAGAATTATTGGAATTATTTAATAAAATTAATTAAGGGTAAAAAAGTTAAGTCTTTAAATTAAAGTTAATTTTGAAGATTCTAGATTTTAAATAAATATTATACATTATTATGAGTAGTTAGACTATTATTTTGATTAATTTGGATTTTTTTTATAAAAAGTTATGATTTTTAAAAGTTTAAAGCTAGATTTGAACTACGGTTGATCAAAAAGTTGTCTATTTGACTTTGAATTAATTTTGTGGGTTAGATGTTTTTAGCAAATATTAGATTTTAATTATATTTAAATGGATTTAAGTTTGATTGAATTGTATTTTTTAGAATTAATTATGATTTTTACAAAATGTGGACATTTTTGAAATTTTTAGAATTGCCTTAATTGAGGGGATTTTTAGATTTTGATCCAAATTAGTCCCAAACCTCTTTTATTCACTCCCAAATGTCTGAAATGTTGTAAGGAGATATTTAAAAGCATTTAGGAATTTTTTTTGAAAATTTTTAAATATTTTAAATTAAATAATTAAATTATTTATCTATTTTCCTTAAAAGTAAAATTATATTAAATTAATGGTCTAATCATAAGGATTTTATTATTTCTCAATTGAGAGTTTAATTTTGTGTATTTTGATATTTCATTTGAATTTTTTTTGGTTTATTTGAATTTATTATGAAATTTTGAAGTTTTAGGCTTATTATAATAGTTCATTAAGGTTATTTGCACTTAGGTCCTAATAAATTTCAAGATCAGCAAACTCTTAATCTAAATGGGATAATGTCACTATATTTGAGTGTCATAGATTCTACCCCTATTAGACATATGACCTAGTCCCTAAAATTTTCTAAATAATCTAAGCCTATTTTCTAGATTTTGTCCTTATGTATGTCACTAGGTTGATTGGGCTTAAATGAAAGTTCAACTAACCCTTAGAAAAAACACATATAAATGCACAAATATCACCCCCAAGTACTTAGAACTAGGAGGGCCTAGAGCTAAGTGCATGTGTGCATCCTATACATGCAAGAATTTTAAGATAATTAACATAAATAGTGCCTTGATTAGTGAATAGTAGGAACACATCTATTCACTAATCCCTCCCCACATTATATTCATCCAAAGTGAAATATGTTTGAAATTTCAAAACCTCACCCAAGTTTCTTGAGATTTAACCTATATAATTTTAAAATTAATTTTTATTTAGGAAAATAACTTAATTTTAGATTTTTATAAAAAATTTAAATATTTTAAAATAAATTTTAAACAAATCTCAAAATATTTTAAAATAATTTGGAACAAGGGTTTGATAATTTTTAATAATAGGAATAATTTAAAGTAAAAATTTTGGAATTTTAAAGAAATCATTAACATTTAAGTTGAATTTTAACAATAAGTTAGTATTTAAACATTTAATTAATTTAAATTATCCAAGATAATTAAAATATTCAAAATAAAATTTTAATTTTAATATAGGTAAATATCTCTCTCTGATTTTTTTAATTTAAAATAATATTATATTTTTAATATTTTAAAACTATTTAATTAGATATTCAATTAATGTTTAAAGAATTTAAATAATTAGGGATTAATTGAAAATATTTTAGGCCACTTTTAATTTTACTCATATATTTAATATATTGAAATTAAAATAAAATTTTACTCATATATTTAATATATTGAAATTCTATC
>NW_021319867.1:74019-90497 GCF_001605985.2 Dendrobium catenatum | reverse complement strand
GGGGGGGGGAGCTTTAGGATTTAAATGGGATTACCCCAATAGCTAAAATTAGGAAGAAAGGATTAAAGGGAACATTTGACCATTTGAATGGGTTTCAGGTTGGATTGGCTTCTTTGACTAGTCAAGGGTCAACGACCTGATGAGGTGGTAGCTGAGGGCAGCTCATGGATTGCTGATTAAACTCCTAGACTCTAAGGCCATGTTGTTTGGATTTTATAAGAATTTTGTTCATTTGGAGGTTTTGACCAAATGCATAAAGGTTGACTTGGTTAAAGTCAATTTATCTTAACTCATCTATGGATGAGATGTATTCAAGGCATGAGATGAAGTGTAATTAAAAATCTAGCAAGGTTAATTTAATCAAATGGAAGGGTTGACCTAGATGTGTCAGCTTTGACCAAGCTTAGACTCAGTTAACCAAGTCAACTATTAATTGGGTCAACCCATCTAGTCATGTTCAACTCACTGGGAAGGTGATCAAAGTGTTTTGAATGAGTTTGGGATTAATTTGGTGTTTGATTGAGTGATTATAGGGTTTATGGTTGGTCTAGTCAACCTAATTTGACTTGGTCAACCAGGTTGACCCAAGGGCATGGGTTGAGCTCAACAGATTTGGATTGATATTTGGAGTTTACTAGTGGTGGTTCAAGGTTTGGATTGGTTATTTTGGTATGCTTGACCATTTTGACCCTTAAGGGGATTTTAGGTCAATTTAGGTTGACTTGGTCAACCAAGTTAGCCTAGGGCTGGATTTGGGTCCAATGGATCCTAAATGACATTTATGATTCATTGGGGGATGTACCAGAGATTGAAGGAGGTTGAACTATGCTGAGTCTTGGTAAAAAGTCCAAAAACCCCTTTAAAGGGTATATTTGTCTATTTGACCTTTAGTCAACTCTGGGTCAAACTTGGTCTTGCAAAGTGTAGGTTATTGGTCAAAAAGTCATAACAAAGGTCATGGTTGTGGTTGGAAGGTTTGGAAGGGGTCACAAAGTCAAATTCTATTGGATGACATGTCCAGTGGCACACGATGTAAATATTTGAAGGTTTTGCAGCCTCTAGAAATATATATATATTTTTGGGTTAGAGACCTCAGAAAGAGCTCAAATTTGGAGGGTTGACTCTAGAGATATAATTGATAATATGCAACTGACAGATCATGACTCACGGGTCATTTAACTGAGATTCTTGGTGACAAAATTCATCTAGAAAGGGTTTCAGGACTCAAGCTTTTCGCCTTGGATTTGGACTCAAAATTTTGGGTTATGTTTAGATTTTAGATTGGGTTGAGTGAAATGGATTGTTCATATCAATCTCAATTACATGAATGTTTGAGAATAGTTGAACATGAGTGGGATTTGATTGAAAATTGATCTAGGACATGGAATTAAAAATTGAACTAGATTTTGATCTGGATTTAATATGGGATCAAAATCAAAGTTTGGATGGGATCTATGTATCTAAAAAATTGATAATTATCAACTTTGGATTGGACTTGATGACCTAATACAAAAGTGAGGTTAGCACTTACAAATGTGTTAGCTTGAAAGAATTTGCTAATAAATATCATCATAGAAATAATCATATAAGCTTGTAGACCATATGATCTTATTTTAAAAAAAGTAAAGGTAGGTGGATTGCCACAAGATGTAGTTGTAAAAGTTTGAAGGTTTAAGGCGATGGTAAACTATATCGACCTGAAAAATAATTCAACATCAATTGAGGATTCAATATTTATTTATTCTAAGTTAAAATTAATATCATTTTCATTTGATTCATAATAATTGTTACTTAAGATTTGAACCCTCAAACCTTTTAATAAATGTCTAATTTTCATAATATTTTTTAAATTCATTTTTGTATTACCCATCTCTTTCATAATACATTTAATAAAGATAAAATAGCAGCAAATAAAGACATCTTGGTTTTAAAATTTTAAAAAATGTTATATAGAATTTAATGTTCCAATGCAAATATCAAAATGCAATAATAATACTTTTACAGATGATTTCTTACCATTTCTTAAATTCTTCCAATGTTCATCTAGGATTTTCTCTAATACCAAAATGATGATGTGGGTTGGATGGTGGGGCATTAAATCGCTGATATGATCAATTGGATGATATGGGAGACTATTATAATATAATTAATAAAGTTATGATCAATTTTTATAGAGGAGTCATTTTAATGGTGGATTAAATTTAGAGGTTTAAATGGTCTAAATATGTGGTGGAAGATAAATATGATGTCTACCATTTGATGCAATAAACTTAGACTTGATTTGAAGATGATTTTTTCTTGTATATTTATAGAAATTTTTGTGAGTATTCTAGAGGTTTAAATGGTCTAAATATGTGGTCGAAGATAAATAGGTTCGTGTTTTCCAAACCAAGAAAAAATTGTGATTTGAAAGGTTGGAGATTTTTTTGTAGAGTTTTTTTTTTCTTTTGTATTTTATATGTGACTAAGCACACATACTTGATAGAAACAACATACATAATTGAGAATTAGGGATGGTTTGTTCTTAAAAAAATTGACTAGTATAACCCCAAATATTTACTCATGTTATTATTCTTGCTTTTTATAGCTTGAGCTTTATATGCTTTTAACCTTGCCTTAGTGATATAACCACTTCCATGTGCTACACATAAGATACTCAGTCCTAATGGTTACATCTCCTAAGAGGAGCACTGCTAGCTTGGTCAAAACAAGAAAGTGATTGCTCAATAGCCTAGTTAGTTTTAACACACAAATCTGTAGCCATTATTTTAGTATGGTCATAATAAGAAGACTCATCCTAGCATGTTAGATTGAGGATTGGTCATTATCTACCTCTCCTCCAGAAGGACTCATCCAAACTCAACTAAGCCTAAGATGTCACTCATTTCAATAGAAATTGTTCATCCATGATCATCCATCGTGGTCAAGGCCACTTGGCTACTACTGACATGCATGATCTAACTACAAGAAAAACACACACTTTAAAGGTGACATATAAGATTTCTAAAGTTAAGGTAGTCCTCTATTCAAAAATAATTCCATCCACGAGACTTTTCATTTTACATTAAGGGGTTTGAATCATATCTAAATAGAATTATCAAATTATTTAAAGGATTAACCTTTAGAAACTCACTTTGTGTTAAACACTGAGGACCCGCCTATGAAGGGTCATACAAAGGCCGCACCCAAAATAAAGGGCTACTCTATAAGGAAAGATGCACATGGTGGTCAATCAGCAAGAGCATGTGTTTATAAAATCCCATAATAAGTTATGTTATATATTATATATTTTATCATTTTTTTATCTTTTTTAAGTGCATCCTTTCCATAATCCATGAAACCCTATAAATTAAGGGTGAATAAGAACTTTAAGATCTTTTAATAATCCCATACAAATTTTGGCACCTTTTTAATTATCTAAATTATACTATGCTTACTTATAAAAATATAAAACTCTTACTATTCATACACACTCAAACTCCACTTAACTCTTCTGCTCTTATCTAAAGCTTAATTATTAGTAAGTTTGGCTATTCTCCATAAATAAATTTAAATGCAGCATCATCAAAAGTGTAATAAGCATGGATTGATGCTAATGGCTTGAAATTAGGCATCACCAAAAGAACAGCAAAACCTTAAATCATCACGGAACATTAAGAAACCATATATGCCACCTATAGTGGCCTGATAGAAATAGAAGAAAAACTCACAAAAATAATTTCTAATATTTTAAAAGGATTAGAGAGGCATGCTCATGATAAATTCTATCATAAGGATCCTCTAACTCAGTAGCTTACTATATAAGGCTTGAGGTAAGCGTACTTACCTCAACGCTAGCATTAACCCTACTCATATGCACACTAATGAAAAAAGTACAATCCTCCTCCTTAATGGGCACAAAGAAGAGAACTTGAGGTTACCAAACCCTTCTTTAGAGATATATCTAAAGTAAGGTCAGCTCCAAAGCTTACGATGCTAAACTTGGAATCTTATATGGAAAGAACTTACTATACTAAACATATAGCAAGTTTCAAGTTGATAATGTCATTGCCTGACATCAATGATGTCTTTAAGTGTTGTTGGTGGAATTTTGAAAGCAGACTTTTTAAAGCTTGGTTTTTTTGGGGAGTTAAAGCTAAATACTAATTCTAAAATTGAATCATCCCATTAGAAAGAGCATATCACCTCGAATGGTGAAAATAAAATTTCATAACGGTGTTCAGAATTAGAATTATGAATCCCATCTTGAATATTAAGACCGAATGCTGAAGAGAATTTTATATGGCCCCGAAGGATCAAAATGAGGTTCAATTGAATATCCAGCTATAATATTTAAAAAGTGTGATCATTAAGTTCACATTTAAATCCTTATCAAAGAAAGATGTATCTCCCTAAAGGGACATAATACCATTCAATGATAATTCTTTGAATGTGATTATAACGACCAGCTTTTGATCTTTCCCAAAGGAACCCAATATAAATTTTAAAAAATCAATTTTTAAAATCAGGTGCATGTGTGGTTCTAAATTTCCTATGAGCGCAAGCCCTCATAGTTAATTACATCGTAGGGAGACAAAGTCCCCTACGAAAACAATTGATTAAATAGTGGCAGATTTTTGTTAGATTTTCTAGGAGTGATATCAAAAGGAGGTGGATCATAAAACTTAAAAGGGAATGGATAAAAATTGAATAGTTATTAACATGGTCAAGGGAAAAGAGTAGGGGACACTTTGAGATTCCGGAACCATCCAGAAGTGTCCCAACTTAATTTAAGTGTTGGGCTTTACATTTTAGATTGAAAGAAGATTTAATTTGAGTTGATCATTTTATTAGAAATTTAGGATTATATTCCTGGAGGTTAGGGTCTTATAATCAAAGATCTGCCCCATATTCTAATTCTAATTTAGATGCTGGACCACAGTCATCCGAACCTAACTAATGTAGTACAGAACCTGGACTTACCCCGGCCTGGATTGGGGAGCCAGCTAACCACCTAATCAATTTAAAATACATGAATCCAATCTTTTATGAAAGAGTGGAAGGGATGTTTCATTTAATGGTTTTGGAGAGTTGGGGCCGACATCTAGAGATTTCCCTAATTGGACCCTTTGACATATGTTGGTTTAAAATGCTAAGGAGTAATGCAATTAAAATTTTGACTCTTTTAATTTGTTTCTAATGCAATGTATGCTAGTTGGTCTCAAATTAAGTATGCTTGAAAGTTAAAAACAGGCTTAGAAAATAATTTTTTAGAAGACTGGACTTCCCTAGGTCCAGTACCTCGTCCACATAGGTCAGACTATCCGGACTCTATCCGCAGGTGGGGAAGGGTCTAAAGTAAGGAAAGAAGTAGTGCAGAAATATGCATGTGACCCCGGGGTTGATCCCTAGCTAATTCCCTAAATTTGTTATCTTTCTATATTATTTAGACTCACTAAAATTTTAAACTTTATAATTATGAGTATAAAACTTTTACACCCTCATGAGTTTCACGAGTCCAGGCGAAAACAAAAGTGGAACACAAACGCCAAAAAACTAAGAAAAATATGTATTTTTATATGCAATCATTTCAACAAATTGAATATAAATGAATTAATTAATAAATGTCCTTAGGAAAAGTTGCCTTGCTTATTACAAACCAGAATTTACAGAAAATAAAGTGGTAGGGCACCACTGACAACAACCCGAATTCAAAACTTAATAGAGATGCAAGTGGTTTTGAATGGGATACTTTTTGTCTTCAATTCTTCAATCTTGTTATCCTTTAGGCTCCTTTTCTTCAGGTTTGTTGTCTAGTATTTGAGTTTGTTAAGGTTTAAAGGGAAATTTGGATTAAAGTTTAAATATTAATATATTAATAATTTTAGTTAAATATTTTTTAAGAGTTAAATAATTACTACCTTTATTTCACATCGAGGCCGTGAAGTTTATTTCACCTTCCTTGGGGCTAAGCTAATAGCCTCGTAGGCATGGGTTACTCGGGGTTGATTAAGTTAATTTAAATTGGTTGGAATTAAGAGAAGTGAATTAATATTAAGGAGAGTTTATTAATGATTTTAAAAGATTGGTTAAGAATTTTATTAACCAACTTAGAAAATTCTGGAGTTTGAAAGAATTAACGGGTTTTAGGAAAATATCTAGATATGTTAACTAAGGGGCAAAAGTAAATTTTTAGAATTAGAGGGAAATTTGAAGCTTTTAGATTTTTAATAAATATTAGGCCTTATTATGAGTTGTTAGAAAGGTGGCACACTCAATTTAGAGTTTTCTATGAAAAGTTCTAATTTTTAGAAGTTTTAACATAATTTTGACCTAAGGTTGACCAAAATGTTGACTTTTGACTTTAAACATATTTTGGGAGTTTGACATTTTTAGAAAATACTAGATTTTAATTAGATTCATTAGCCACCAAGTTTTATTGATTTGGAATTTTCTACAATTAGTTATGAATTTTGGAAATTTGAGTATTTATTGGAATTATTTAATTATTTCAATTAAGGGCCCTTTTATTAATTTGAACCCAAATGAGTCCTAAACTTCTTGAAATCAACTCCAAAGATCATAAATGATCTAAAGAGAGATTAACAAGTGTTTATAGAATTTTTGGGATTTTAAATAATTTTTAATTAATTAAAATTAATTAAATATTGAATTTAACTAAAATTAAATTAAAGTAGATTTTAATGTCAAATTAAAGGGATTTTAGTTTTCACTGATTAAGAGTTGAAATTTTGTTGGTTAGAGGTACTATGGGTATTTTTTGGAATTAATCTAAATTTATGAAGATTTATTGAATTTTCCAAGTTCTTAAAGGGGCTGAAATTTGATATGCTCAATTTGCTAAACTAATGATCTCCAAATTAAGTAAACCTTAGAACTAAGGTACCTGATGTCACTAAGTTTACTATGTTCAAATTTCACCCCTATTGGGTGTGTGTACAATCTCCTATGAATTTTCTAAGTTTTCTAGATATTTCCTTAATTATTTTTCCTAGGTGTCTCTACTATTTAAATAAGCTTAAAATTTGGTATGCCTAACCCTGACATACATGCAATCATACCACAGAAATATCACATCAAAATACTAAAATCCTAAGGAGTTATGAATTTTTAAAGTTTTGTGTCCAAAATAGACCCTTTTCCTTGAAAATTCACATCACAAAAAAAATAGAGAGTATAAAATCCTATAAAAATTACAGAATATGCCTAAGATGCTCATAAACGTTCCACCAAAATTTGGGCTCCATTTGACCTCTGGATTGCAAGTAAATTGAGAAAAACTGAAACTAAACAAATTCAATTTATTCATAATGCATTGCTCAAAACATGTTAATTTTAATTTTAATAAATACTAAAACTAAATATCTTTTTAACGAGCCTAAAAATACCCAATTTGGTGGAAAATTGAATTTTTTGTGAATTTTGGATGATTTGGGACATTTAAAACATTTTTTTATTCAGATTTCGGTCAAATCAGCCGTCAACAAAACATTGGCTAATGGTGACGTGACGAAACACCATGGTGCCACATGTCGGATTCGGGATAGACCCGCGTTTGAACCTGAGGAGGACCGCGCGGGTTGAACCTGAGTTAAAAATTTTCAAATGCCCATATCTTTCAAAATACTCAACGAAATTGCATGAAATTTGAACTATAGCTAGAGGGTAATATGATCTTGCAATACCTGGAGTTTAGAGGCTCTATGCATTATAAAATTGCTACAATTTTAAATTGAATTTTAAAATTAAAATGAGCATAACTTACAATCCAACCGTCAGATTCTTGCGATCTTAGGCTCGTTGGAAATCAGTAACGATTCTCTACAACTCTTATGAAGACACCAAGAGCTGGATCACGTCAGATCAAAAGTTAAAATGAAAAATCTTATTTGTCTCTCTAGAATGCTCTCTCCTCACTAAAATAGTTTTTGAGCTTTGGAAAAGGTGGGGAGAAGCTTGGGATGGCCTTGGAATGTGCTGGAGAATATGGGAGAAGCTCTTGGAAGATGGGAGGTTGCTGGAGTTTTGGGAATTAGATTATATGAGAGGGAATGATGAAGAAGCCACCTTTAAGTCATGTTTTCCCCCACTTTACCTTGTGCTTTTGGATTGGATGGTTGAGATTTGATTTGGAGAGTTCTGGATGAGTGCCAAGTGTCCCCTCTACTGCCCAAAGCTTTGGAATAGGGTTGATATTTGAGTGTGACTTATCTTGGTCCATGGGAAGAGGGACCACACCTTTTCCCTTATTTAGCTAAACCCAAGCCAAGACTTGTTAAAGGGGATGGTTTAAGCTCTATTAGGGGAGGAAATGGGTCACATCACATCATGTTGACTAAGCCATGGATTGCCAAGGTGGCTTGGTGATGTGGCCATGATTTTGCTTCTTTCCATAGGCTTTGAAATGAATTTTTTGACTCATTGACCTATTGACTAGTCAATGATAACTGGGATAGGCTTGGAGAGGGTCATGGGATCTGTAGCAAACTATCCAAAAGAGTTTGGAATCAAAAGGGTTGAAGCTTTGAGCAAATACATGAAGTTGGAGAGGGTTTTGACCTTTCCAAATGGGTTGACCAAGTCAACCCAAGAGGGGGATTGACTTGAAAGTCTTTGGACATGTGAAGAGTGTCTAATTAAATAATTTTGAAGGGTTGATTTGATTCAAATGGGTTAAATGATTGAATTTCACAAGTGTGTAGGTTAAGGGTTGATTTGGTCAACCATGTTTGACTTTGTCAACCTGGTTAAACCATGAGTCAAGTTTAGGTCAAATAAGTTCAATGAATGTTTTGAGATAAATGGAAGTGATCCCATGCATTGGGTAGGCCATTTGGGTTAAAAATGGATTTTTAAATCCATTAAGGGCATTTTGGTCAACCATGGTTGACTTGGTCAACTATAAGTCAACTAGGTCAAACCAAAGAGCAAGTTTGGGTTCAATGTATTTCTAAAGTCATTTAGGATCCATTGGAATGAAATTTGGAGTTTAATATGGGTTAGACATGTTGAAACTTGGGGAAATGACCAAAAATCTCCTTAAAGGGTATTTTGGTCATTTTGACCCCTAATCAAACCTAGGTCAAATTGGGTCTGGAAAAGTGCAGGTTGCTGGTCAATATGTCATGGGGGAGGCCATGGACATGATCAAGTGGTTTGGGGAAGGTCCCAAGGTCAAATTCCACAAGGTGACAAGTCTAGTGGCATAGGTCATAAATATCTGAATATTTTACAACCTATTGGATTGAGCTCAAACTTAGAGGGTTGACCCCAGAGACAAGTCTTATCAACCTGTAATTGATAGACTCTGAATTGGGGGTCAGTTAACTAGATTTTGAAGTATTTGAAAAAGTACTTTATAAGGCTTTCGGGACCTAAGCCCTTGGCCTTGGATTTTGGTCTAAGTGTCCTAAGATCTAGATTGATACTAGAGTCTGAAACTAGAAGGATCCTATGATCTAAGAAGTCCTAGGCTCTAGAGTTCAACAAAAGTTTAAAGTTACCTCATCCAAAAATGAGGTCAACAAGTGTTAGTTATGATTCACCACCTTTATGGAGTCTATAAAAGTTTGTGAAGATTATTAAACCTTTAAGAATAAGCTCGAGGCTAATCAAGAGGGGGGTGAATTAGTTATTTTTAAAAAATACTTTAATGCAAAAAAGAAAATTCTTTTTATCTTTTTAAATATTTAAAAATAAACAAATTATCCCATAATATGGAAGCAGATTATATTAACAATAATCAGAAATATCAACCGCACAAAAAACACAAATGAGTGTGGAACTGCAAAAAAGTAAATGAATAAAAACAACATATTAAAGAAGATAATGGAAACCTTGCTTGGATAACCTTTGTGAATCCCTCACAACTCATCCTCACAAGAATTTCATCCTTTCTTTTCTCTCAAAGCTTTCCTTCTATTCCTCTAAGCTCCCTCTCAAAATAGATCAACAACAAAAGATCTCTCATAATATAGATATGAGAGCTTAAATAGAGTGTCTCCAAAGAAGTCCTAATTTTTAATTTACTATCACAAATCGTCTAGTATGATCGTTAGATCATCCTATACGATTAGTATAAAAAATCCCTTTCATGCAGTATGAATAACATTGTCCTGTACGATCAATTTAAGTATCTATTCTGATCATCTAGTATGAGTCTACGATCTTCCTATATAATTAATTCAAGATACTTACTAATCATCCAGTATGACACATGATGAGGGGCGATAATGTAAATATCATCTCATACATTTCTCCAGTCATCCTATATGATATCCTTATATGATTAAAAAAGAAATCATGTGTTTTCATCTTGGGTGATACGGGACGATCAAATATCATCCCATGTATCTCTCGGGTTATCTAGTATGATCATCACAAATTATCATGTATGTTCATATCAAGCAATTCTACCATAATTAGTCCCCTAATAATAGAATCAGGTATGATTGCCATAAATCATCCAGTACGATGTGTATCATACTGTATGATTAGAACAAAATATAAATATTAAAATATTACTTATATTGGGATTGGCAGTTATTTTCATAATCAAAATTAATCATTCTATATGTTATGGATCATAGAATATTATTTGTTTAATCACTCTTAATTAATAGAGGTATCCTAATTAGGGTTTTCTATTTTAACTGATCATCCAGTATGATATACATCATACAATATGATTAGTTTGAAAACCAAAATTTTCTCTAACTCATCAACTCACTTCCTTTAGTGTGTGTGTGTGTATGGTTACTCAGTCTAGTGTCCAACATATACATGATTTAACTCAAGAAACAGAAAAGGTATATTGAAATTGAAATTTCAAATAGACTCAACCCTAGTCTATCTAATTTTAGCTAATTGATATTATGAGTGGACTTGTGGACATGAAATGTTAGTGATCAGGGAAACAAAATAGATATACAATAATAGTAGTGAAAAGAAAATAATAATATTTGTTATCATCAAAATCATAATACTTTGGTCCAAATTTGTAACAATCTCCCACTTTTTGATGATGGAAAACATTATTGTTTAAGAATATTGAAAGCTTCTGACATTCTCTGAAAGTCTCCCTCAAAATGAGAAATTATAAAAGTAAGGAAGGTTAAAAAGATTTATTTTTTTATTTTTTTATTTTTAATTAAATATGAGACATAAGTAAAAAATATAAGATAATTAAGTAGAAAACTTGTTTCACTAAATTATAGGATGCAAATAATATACTACTCCCCCTTTTGATATCATAAAAATGAGGAAAAAGAAAATACAAAATAAAATAAAGTAAATACATCACAAAAATATATAATAATAGAAACAAAACAGACTAAAACCCATGGAGATCTTGATCAAAAGGAGGTGGTGGTGGTGGATGAAAGTAGTGGTAAAGAGAGATAAACTGATCTCCATTGAACTGAAAATCAGGAAGTTTTTTACTTAACTCTTTTACCTTCTCGATTAACTTGGTGGTAAAATGTCGGAGTATGGATTTGAGATGAATTTGAAATTTAAAATTGATTTTTGAAAGGATTAACTTTTCCAATATGGGTCAGATCAGATTACCTCACCTTCCTTTGCTTTGTTGGGATGAAGATAACATGGCTAGGATTGCTTCAATGATAGGTCATCCTTTATGGATTGATGGAAACATGTTTCAATAGAGCAAAAGGGAGTATGCTAGAATATGTGTTCGTAGGATCTAGATCAACAATTCCCTTCAGGAGTTTGTGTGGAACGATTGCGTGCTCGCTTCTTTCAAAAGGTAGAGAAAGTTTTCACATTTTGTTTTAAATGTGGAAAAGTGGGTCACCTCATTGAAGATTGAAAGGAATGAATTTCTGTAAACTATGAGGCAAATCCAAGGATAGTAGAAGTGGGTAAGAAGATTAATCAACCCCTTCAACCGGAAGAAAATAAAGATGAGGCTTATGGTCCTTAGATTCTTATTAAGAATACGAGGAGGAGGAAAGTGTTTCTTGGAGCAAAAAATGTCAATCAACAGAATGCTATCAAATTCAGGAAACCAAATGTTGGTTCTGTTAAAAAAAATAGCTAATAAGACAGTTCAGAATGTTGATCAAAACAATGAAAAAATAATCGTTCAAAATTCACAGGAGGAAGTTGAAGCTGTTGTTGATTTGCCAGTATCATCTGAGAAAATCTCTGTAGGTGCTGAAATTAAAGATGTGTATGATGTGGAGGTTGTTTCTAAAGAAAGCATTATTTTTTCTGCATCTCTTGAGAGCATAGGAATTTTTTTGGTTATTCATAATATATCTAAAGATAAGAATAAGTTTGGCATTCTAAACTTCTGTTTATAAGGGAATGAGAATAATCATGTTATAGAACCAAGGGGAGGAGAACTAGAAGAAGGCAAAGTGCTGATTGAAAATATTAAGATTGTTGATTGAGAAGAAGAAATGGTGGTGGCAGATTCTGGAAAAAAAAAAGTTAAGCTTCAAAAAGAGCTTAGATCTTTGCATAAAGATAATATCCTATCTCAAAGAAGGAAAGAAGAAGCGATTATGAAGAATAAGAATGGGATAAATCCCATTTTTAATCCTAAATGACATCAATAGCTTTTTGGAATTGTAGGGGGCAAGGAAGAAAGAAGCCTCCCGTTATTTAAAAGAGTTTGTGAAAGAGTTTGACATTTTCTTTGTCGGGCTAGTTGAGATGAAGATTTCTTCAGTTGATATGTTAGAAGTCAACAAATTGGTTGGAGATAGTTGGGACCTTTTTTGTGTTCCAGCTGAAGGGTTATCAAGAGGCATTTTGATTTGTTGGAAGTCTAGTCTTAGTTCTTTCTTGGTGATTCATGCTTCTTCCAAGTAGAGGTTGGATTGTTTAAAATTCCTAACATAGGTGAGTGGTTGGTGGCCACCATATATGGAAGCAAAGACTTTTATAAGAGAAGAGCATTATTGTAAAGATTAGAAGCTTATTCGGATACTCATCTTCCTTTCATTGTGGGAGGAGACTTTAATTGTATTTTGTCCCTAGAAGAAAAGAAAGGAGGTAAGAGGTTTGCTTTTTCTCAATGACCTCAGGACATGAATTTGTTTATGAATAATTGTCATTTCCATGACATTGGAGTAATTGTTCCTAAATTTTCTTGGTGCAATAATAAGAAAGGGGGAGCACACATCTTAGAAAGATTTGATTGTTGCCTTCTTAATTCTATCACTTTGTCTGTTATACATCCTACGGTTGTTCGTCATCTTGCTAGAATTGCTTCAGATCATTGTCCAATCATGTTAAAAATTTTTACTTCTTGATTTCAGAACAATAAACAGTTGAAGTTTGAAGAAATTTGGGCTTCATTTCCAGCTTCCATTTTTATAGTTGCTAATTCTTGGAAGAAACCAACTGGAGGAGATGATGTACAAGTGCTGAATCTTAAGTTCAAAAGAGCAATGAAGGCATTATTCCATTGGAGCAAAGCAAAGAATTCGAATCTTAACACATTAAAAGAAAGTTTAAAGAAAGAAATCCTTGAGTTGCAAGAAGAAGAGGCTAAGCTAGGTGGCTTACCGGATGATAAAATTTGTATGCTGAAATCCAAGGTGATGGAGCTTAACTCTACTTTGGGGCGGTTCAGTTCTTGCTGGAGACAAAGAGCAAAAGTCAAGTGGATAAAAGACAGTGATTCAAATTCTAAATATTTTCATTTTGTAGCTTCAGCCAGGTGGGACAACAACTTCATAAATCAAATTAATGACAGCAAAGGCACAATGATTGAGGATCAAGGGAAAATAGAAGAAACTCTTTTTGAGTATTTTAATGACAAATGGAGAGATAGAAGATGTGTACTTACAGGAAGACTGGATTTAAAAGGTGTTTTGGATGATGGAGACAGAAGCTTTCTCTTGTCTAATTTCTCTAAGGAGAATTTGGAACTAGATGTTCGTCAATTGGAAGGTAATATTTCCCCTAGTTTTGTTGGAATCTCTTACTCCTTCTTTAGATGTTATTGGCTTATTAAAGAATATGTTTGGAAGGCTATTAGCCTTTTTTTTAATTTTGGAGTTATGTGTGAAGAGTGGAAATAAACTTCTATGGTTCTCATTCATAAGTTGAAGAATCCATTGATCCCTTCCAATTATAAACCTATAATCCTTTGCACTTCAATATACAAAATTATAGCAAGGATGTTGTTGAACAGGTTAGTTTGCTTTATTGCTAAAATGATCTCAAAAAACCAAGATGCCTTTGTAAGAGTCCGTTCTTTGTCTAAAAATATCTTGCTTACTCAAGAGATAATTAATAAGTTCAGAAATTATAAAGAAAAAAAGGCTTGATGTCAATCAATATTGACATGGAATAGGCTAACGACAGTATGGGATGGAATACCTTGAAGCAAGTGCTAGAGCATTTCGGGTTCCCTTGGAAATTCTCTAATTTTTATTACAATGTGTGGTTGATCCAAAGTATTCCATTTTAATTAATGGTACTAATACTAAATGGAGTTAGGCAATATGTGGATTCATGTATGGACAACCCTTATCTCCCTTTTTGTTCATTATGTGCTCGCAGTTGTTGACTGAAGCCTTTAATCAAAGGGGTACAAAGATCGGTATCAAAGTTTCTCCTACAGCAGAGAAAGTTTATCATTTGTAATATGCTAATGATATCATCATTTTTTCTAAGGCCAATCATAGAAGTGCAAAGAAAATCATGAAGATTATGAAAGCTTATAGTAACTGGACTGGACAAAGAGTTAATATGTAGAAATCATCAACTCTCTTTGGGAATTTGATTGGAAGGAGTAAGTCTATTGCTTTTTCAAAACTTTTGGGTTTTAAAGTAGTCAAAGAAATGATTTATCTTTGAGTTAAAATGGCTTTGAGAAGGTTGATTGTTTCAGATTTTCAAAGTATGCTTGAAAAGGCTTATGACAAGTTAATACATGGGGAAATCGATTTCTATCACTGTCTGATAAGCTTTTACTCATTAAGTCATCTCTCTTAACTCTTCTAATTTTCCTTTCAACACATTCTTCAGTTTTGATGGGAGTGTTGAAAGAGTTGGATAACTTGAGTAGGTACTTTCTTTGGAATAAACAAGACAGGAGTAAGGGACTTCACTATGTTGATTTGGAAACTCTATGCAAACCTAAAATGTTGGGTGGTCAAGGAGTTGTATCGGCATCTGAAAAAATAGGCCCTTTGAGGGCTCAATTTGCTTGGAGTTTTTTATCAAATCATTCTACTTTGCTTAATAGAATTTTAATTTCAAAATATGGGAAAGAAATCTAGAATTCTGAACCTAGAAGTGGAAAATCATCTACTTGGAGATTATTTTCAATGGAGCAAATTTTCTGCAACAAATTGTGAGATGGAAAATCTCGGATGGTAAACGTATTAACACCACTAAAGATATCTAGATTAGACAAGAGTATTGATCGATGGCCTACCTTTGTGGCGGAATTAGAAAATGATTATTATTATCTAATGAATTTTATACAAGATGGTTGCTGGAATTTATTGAAATTGCAGCAGATTTTCGGGAAAGAGCTTGTGGAAGTAATAAGTTCTATACAAATTAATATTAAAGTTCAAAATGATCAAATGGAGATTTTGTTTAAGTGTTATGGAAAGACTTTAGTTGCTCTAATTTCTGATAAAAGAAGTATATATGAAGCTAAAGACAAATACTGGAAATGGTTGAGGAATTTAAAATTAAGACCAAGGGTGAGCTTTTTTGGTGGAGAATGAATCACAATGCAATTCCCTCTAATAAGTTTTTGATGTATAGATGGCTTGTTAACTACAACAGATGTCCGAGAGGATGCTCTGCAATTGAGAATTCTGAACACCTCACTGTTCATTGTCCTTTTCTTCATAAAGTGCTAAAGATGATTAATAAATAGGGATTTAAACTTCCTATTTTCTCTTATTTGGATAATTGCTACAAGGAGCTGGCTGTTACGTCTAAATCCAATCCATTCATGTGTAAATTATATTGCTCAGCTGTATTCCTATCTTGGAAAAGCAGAAACAAGCTTGTTCATGGTAACACAGAGGACGGTGTTAATACTATAGCAGCAAATTCAGTCATCTTTGCTACCGTATCGTTTAGCTTTAATCTAATTTCGGCCAATTGGGATTCCAATCAGCTTAGGTTTTTTGTTTCTCTTGGAATCCCCCTCCAACCGATTGAATTAAACTTAATGTTGATGCTTCCCTGAAGAAGTATGTCTGGTATAGCAGGTTAATGATATCAAAAATTCAAAAAAAGACAGGGAGTGTATTGACGATGAAATCAATCACAGTGAATTGGGTGTTTCTAGTGCTGCTGTCAGGTGAAGTTGGCTAAAGAGTTGAAATCACTTGGACCTGTGAATGTGGAAAATAATAAGAAAAAGAGGTATGATAGGTTGAACCCCAAGAGTGGGGAGAGATCAATTACACCTTTTTAATGTCCTCAATTCTTTTTTGGAATTGTAGGGGGGCAAGGAAAAAAGAAGCCTC
>NW_021319867.1:58488-72336 GCF_001605985.2 Dendrobium catenatum | reverse complement strand
TATATCACCTAGAGGTCCAAGAATCTCGCATCTTCTTTATGCAGATGATGTATTGATTTTATCACATGTTTCTACTACTTTAGCCAAAGAATTGAAGACTATTGTGGAGGATTTTTGCAAATGGACAGGACAAAGAGTCAACATCAACAAATCACAAGTTTTATTTGGCAAGATGGTGAGCTACTCTCTAAAGAAGAAGATTACCAGGATTATTGGTTTTAAGGAAGTTAAGGAGATGAAGTATTTAGGGGTCAAGATCTCCCTTAGAAGAAACAAAGTGGCGGATTTTCAAGAGCTATTGAGTATTGTCATGGACAAACTCAATTCGTGGGGTAAGAAATCTTTATCAATGGGAGGTAAGATTACTCTCATTGAAACTTCCTTACTTTCTATGCCCAATTTCTTAATCACTCACTCTTTGGTTCCAAAAAGAGTTTTGTATGAGATAGAAAAACTTTGTAGAAGTTTTTTGTGGCATAAGAGTGATGGGTCTAAGGGTATGCACTATGTTGCTTGGAGTGAAATTTGTAAGTCGAGAAGTATGGGTGGATTGGGGTTGCAATCTCCTTTATTAAGAATTGGTTCTTTGAGATCTAGATTGGCTTGGAATTTTATTAAAAACAAGGACTCTTTGTTACACCGTACTATGAAAGAAAAATATGGAGACGAAATTATTAAGGATGATCATAAGGCAATCACATCTACTGCTTGGAAGATTTTTCTGGATGGGGGCAGAAATTTTAAGAAGGCTATTAGGTGGAAGGTGGGAAAGGGAAATAAAATCAGTGTTTTAAATGATGCTTGGTTGCTGGACAAAAGCATCAATCGGCGGCCAACTTACGTGGATTGTAATGTGTTGGAAGGATTGTCAGTTCAGCAGCTTTTAAATTCTGATGGTGATTGGCCAGGATGATAAGCTCAATTCAGAAAGAATCAACCGCCATGATCAGATTAGGTATTCATTATTTTAGGAAATCATCTAGGATGATGTAACTCAATTATGCCTAAATTGATCTGGTATCTTTGGAAAGCATTAATGGCTGATTGATATGATCACATCGTCCAGGATGATCATAGGAACGGCCGGGATGATGTCCTGGATGATTTACATCGGCCAGCATCTATTCCTGGCGATGATTAGGATGATTGAAATCAGTTTTAAACTAATCATCCAGGATGATAGTTAGATCGGCCAGGACGATGTAACTAATTTTCTTATGATCATCCCAAATCGTCCCGGGCTGATGAGGCTAATTTGTACTGATCGGCCAGGACGATATGTCTATTGTCCTGGATGATAATGTCAGCAACTTGCATTAATGAGCTTGTTTTGAGATCTTTTATTTAATCTATGACATGACACTTTGTAAGTGTCTTTGGCGGCCATTGTAGCTTTGTTCTTTTGGGGGAAACTTGAAGAGAGAGGTTGAAAGGGAGTGAGGAAAGGGTGGAGTTTGAGAGAGGGAGAAGTTCCTATGAGGAGGGACTCAAGGGAGTGTGGAGGGGGTTCCGCACGGTTGCTCTGGCAAGCTCGCACCTGAATACCATCAGATTCAAGGTTTGTCTCGAGGGAAGTTCACCAAAAAAGAAGTTCTCTTTGGTGTCAAAGGACCCAGCGACTCCGCCGCACTAGGGAAGGTGGAAGTGATTTTGTAAGGGCTTCTCCGCATAACTATGGGGGCTAAAGGATAGACACTGAGTTTAGTGCAATACTTGGAGGGTGCCTCCAAGGAGTAGACGTAGGTCAAGGTTTGACTGAACCACTATAAATTCGGTGGGTTCTTTTCTTATTATTGCTTCCGCATTTAATTTCCGCATCATCGATTTCTTTGTGGTGTTTTAGTTTGTAGTTTTGTTTTAAAAGATCTTTAACAACCAATTCACCTCTCTCTTAATTAGCCTTGGGCTAGTTCATAAGGGCCTAACATCCCTAACAAACTTTCAAGTGGTATTAGAGCACTTTCTAGTGTCATCTGAGCACTTTCAGGTACGAAGGATTTACTTCCTCACGAATCAATTCTAGCGACCTCTTACGGGTGAAATCCACCTTCGGGAGCACTCACACGGTGACGACAATGGTTTGGAGGCTTTTGGAAGTTTCCAAACAACACTTGGAGCTTGGATTGGAGCTTAGATAGTACTTGGAGCTTCAACAGCACTTGGAGCTTGGATAATAGTTTGGATAGCAACTTTTTTACCTTTATCTAGGTGAGTGATCGTGGTCTGCGCTGTGACAACCCGGCGATGTAAAATCTTTAAATACTTAGTGAGAACTAGGGTCCCCCAAGTCCAATGGTTGTATGATTGACAATCCAAAGACTTAGGTCCTTTAGAAAACTAAAGTTTTCCTTTCCCAAAATCCCTCATTTGTTGTCCACTTGTTTGAATCATGGAAATCAAGTGATTTCCCATGATTTTCTCTCATGCGAGATTTTAAAGGATAGCGACAAGGCATCGAGTCATTGAACTTGTGTTCAATGAATCCACCATTCATACCAAAAAGTGACTGGGTCCTTTCCAAGCCTTAGGCGCACATTTCTTATATGCATACATAGGATTCAAATATGAGAGTTACATATGGAGTTACCCAATTTGAACCATCACGAAAAATTAACATATGTTTAGGGTATCTTACATATGCTAACATTCTTTACCTTCCAAATTTGGTGAAAGATTTTAATGGAATTATTTGATTTAAATAAATATATATGATATCAAGTTGTTGTGAGTGTTGCGGATCAATTGTTTATGATTTTGATGATAACAAATATTCTTATTTCTTTACGACTTCCTTATGTACTGACATTTTAGGTTCACATGATCGGACTGCAATTTGGAATCAGCTCAAGATTGGGTAGACTAAGTCTGAGTTAGTTTGTACATTTTTTCCTTTCTTGAGTCTATTGTATTTGATGTGGCTCCTAATATTTTGTAACTTGGAAGATTTTCTATTTCTCCCTAAAGATATTCAGTTTTTAGTAACATCGTCTGGGACTATATTTATATCGTCCTGGACGATATGTCCAAAAGCAGAAATCCTCATTAAGGCAACTGTCATTAGCTGATCGGCCTGGATGATATCTGTATCGGCCAGGACGATAGTCTTAATTCAGAAAGAATCAACTGCCATAATAAGTTTAGGAATTCTTTGTTTTAGAAAATCGGCAAGGACGATATTCCTATCGTCCAGGACGATCTAACTCAATTATGCCTAAATTGATCTAGTGTCTTTGGAAAGTATTAATGGTTGATTCATATGCTCACATCGTCCGGGACGATCGTAGGATCGGCCGGGACGATGTCCTGGATGATTTACATCGGACAGCTTGAACTCAAGGCGATGCTCTGGTCGATTGAAATCGGTTTTAAACTAATCGGCCTAGACGATCGTGAGATCGGCCAGGATGATGTAATCAATTTTCTTCTGATCATCCCAAATCATCCTGGGCTGATGAGCTAAATTTGTACTGATCGGCCAGGATGATATAACAATCGTCCTGGACGATAATGTCGATAACATGCATTAATGAGCTCATTTTGAGCTTTTCTATTTAAGCTATGTCATGACACTTTCTAAGTGTCTTTGGCAGCCATTATAGCTTTGTTCTTGTGGGGGAAACTTGAAGAGAGAGCTTGAAAGGGAGTGAGGAACGGGTGAAGTCTGAGAGAGAGAAGATCCTGTGAGAGGGGACTCAAGGGAGTGTGGTGGGGATTCCACATGGTTGCTCTGGAAGGCTTGCATCTTAATATCGTCGGAGTTAAGGCTTATCTCGAGGGAAGTTTACCAAAGAAGAAGTTCACTTTGGTGTCAAAGGACCCGGTGACTCCGCCACACCGGGGAAGGTGGAAGTGATTTTGTAAGGGCTTCTCCGCCTAAATGTGGGGGCTAAAGGAGAGACACTTTTATAGTGCAATACTTGGAGGGTGCCTCCAAGGAGTGGACGTAGGTCAAGTTTTGACTGAACCACTATAAATCCGGTGTGTTCTTTCTTATTATTTTCTTCCGCATTTTATTTCTGCATTTGTTTTATTTGTGGTAATTTTTTGTTGTACTTTGCTTAAATTTTCTTCTTTACCAATTCACCACTCTCTTTGTTAGCATTGGGCCAGTTCTATAGGGCTTAACATCCCTAACAAACTTTCAAGTTGTATCAGAGCACTTTCTAGTGTCATCTGAGCACTTTCAAGTGAGGTCTGCCATAGGTCTCTAATGACTTATGTTGTAAACCCCACAACTTGCATAATCAACCAAATCCTTGACAAGCTTCTTCATCAAGTTTAGTTTGTTTAAAATAGTGATTATCATTTTTTAAAATAACCCGCAACATCTAGAAGTTTGGAAGACAATTAAAAAGGCAAATTTAATTCTGAACAACTTTGAGGCTGCATTGGCCTTCATAAGCCTATGAACACTTATGTTTGGAATTACCTAATCCTATTTGTGTAACTTCTAAATTATATGTTTGGAATGAAACAATCCAAATGCATGGGTATATCAAGGTTTGTTTGATCACTTTCACCCAAAAATATATAAATTTGTAAGTATTTTCATTTAATTGCTAAGTGCTTGTAAAGAAAATATGGAATACCTCATCACCTTTAAAGGTTCATGGGGCATTACCAACCATATTCTAGAATTATCTGTATGATTAATAGAATTTATCAATTGAGGGGTTCAAATGCAATGACAATCAAACTTAGCTTATGTTTATTCCCCTAAACATACAAACCTCATTCAGACATTTCTAGGTTTCTTAGATTATGTCAAATCTGATTTTTGAAACCTCTTAGAATTCATTGGAGATCAAGTTTTCCCTCTCCATATGGATCCAAAACATTCATTCAAACTCTAAGGAACTCTATTTCCAAAACAATTCCCCTTCATACATGATGTTTGGAGCCCCCTCAAGGCTCCAAATGTTAAATTATATGAATTTTAGCTCCACTTTAGGAGCTACAACCAATCATTATCTCCCTTTCATTTGTTGATGACACAAGATCAATAAATGAACCTTGCATCCCTTTCATGCATTATATTTGGAGCTTCTTCAATACTCTAATTATTGTCTTGCATGGATCACCTGAGCTTATAAAAAAAAATTTCAAGCTCCTTTAATTTGCTCATTAGAGAACCTAACCAACAAATGTTTCCACAATGTGTGGTGTTTTGGAGTTTCCTTAAGATTCCAAACATTTTATTACGTTAGCCATTGAACTTTAGGACCAAATCCTAATTTTTCTCTTTCAATTTTGGTGACATAAGTCAACAAATAAATAATGTCCCTCATGAATAATAGTTGGAGCATCTTCAAGGCTCCAATTGTTGGATAGCATAAATCTTTAGTCTCCCTTAGGAGATATCATTGATCTCTGTGTATAGTGTGGTGAATTTTTCTCAAAATAATCACCATGTTATCTCTCACAAGCTTCCCAACTTAGAACCAAACTCTAGGTTTCCTCCAGCTCATTTGTTGGGGCATGAAACCAATAAATGATATCCTCATTCATTGCTCTTAACATTCACATAGTGGTTTCCAAATAATCTCTATGGATCCCAGAAGAGCACTAAAGAATGTTAGGATTAAATCATGTTGCCCCTTTTATTTGCTAAAAGAACAAAATTTGCAAATGAACTTTTCATCTACTTCATGCATGATGCTTTGAGTTTTCTCAAAACTCCAAGTGTTAAATGGCGTGAACCTTGTAACCATAGGATGAAAATACTGGTTTGTCTTATCTTGCTTATTGATATAACATCAACAAGTCAATATGATTCTTCCTTTTCTTGTGTGACCATTTGAAACCTCCAAAGTTTTCAAACAACATTATTACATGAATTGTTAGATCTTAGAACTAAAATCTAGGTCATCCACTCTCATATTTGTTTAGTCAAAATCAAAATGAAATTATCTCTCTCTTTCCTCATGTATTATATTTGGAACATTCTCAAGATTTCAAATGTCATATTACATGAGTTGAGAGATAATATAACCATATTCTAAGTGACCCACTTCTTGTTTATTGAAACAACAAATCAGTAAGCAATCTCCTCTCTTATGCATGATTACTTGGAATTTTTTAAGACTTCAAGCAAATCGTGGCATAAATCATTTGGGCTTGAAACCAAATTTCAAGCTCTTCTACCTTGTTTGTTGGAGTACTAAACCAACAATGCTATCTTTTCTAGTAGCCTTTAAAACCCATATAGAGGTGTCCAAATGACCTTTAGAGAGGAGTTTTATAATAGCAAACATTCTTGTTGAGGATCTATGGTTTATAATTTTGATGATGGCAAACATTCTTATTTCTCTACGACTGCCTTAAGTACCGACATTTCAGGTCCACACGATCAGACTGCATTTTGGAACCAGCTCAAGATTGGGTAGACTAGGTCTGGGTCAGTTTGTACTCTTTTTCTTTTCTTGAGTCTATTGTATTTAGTGTGGCTCCTTATGTTTTGTAGCTTGAAAGATTTTTTTGTTGTTCCTATAGATTTCTATTTTTTGTAACATCATCCGGGATGATACTTATATTGTCCTGGACGATCGGTCCAAAAGAAGAAACCCTAATTAGGACATCCTCATTAAGGCAGCCATCATAAGCTGATCGGCCAGGATGATACTTGTATCGGCCAGGACAATAAGCTCAATCCAGAAAGAATTAGCCTCCGTGATCAGATTAGGTATTCATTATTTTAGGAAATTGGCCAGGACGATATAGACATTGTCCAGGACGATCTAACTCAATTACGCCTTAATTGATCTGGTATATTTGGAAAGCATTAATGGTTGATTGATACGATCATATCGTCTAGGATGATCGTAGGAACCGCCACAACGATGTCCTGGCCGATTTACATCGGCCAACATCTATTACGGGCAATGATCAGGATGATTGAAATCGATTTTAAACTAATCGGCCGGGACGATCGTGAGATCGGCCGGGACGATCGTGAGATCGGCTAGGACGATGTAACCAACTTTCTTCTGATCGTCCCATATCTTCACGGGCTGATGAGCTAAATTTGTACTGATCGACCAGGATGATATAACTATCGTCCTGGACGATAATGTCGGCAACTTGCATTAATGAGCTCGTTTTGAGATTTTCTATTTAAGCTTGGCATGACACTTTGTAAGTGTCTTTGGAAGCCATTGTAGATTTGTTCTTTTGGGGGAAACTTGAAGAGAGATTTTGAAAGGGAGTGAGGAAAGGGTGGAGTTTGGGAAAGGGAGAAGATCCTTTGAGGTGGGACTCAAGGGAGTGTGGAGGGGGTTCCACATGGTTGCTCCGGCAAGCTTGCATCTGAATACCATCGGATTCAAGGCTTGTCTTGAGGGAAGTTCACCAAAGAAGAAGATCTCTTATGCTTCAAAGGACCTGGTGACTCCGCCGCACCGGGGAAGGTGGAAGTGATTTTGTAAGGGCTTCACCGCCTAGTTGTGGGGGCTAAAGGAGAGACACTTAGTTTATTGTAATACTTGGAGGGTGCCTCCAAGGAGTGGACGTAGGTCAAGGTTTGACCGAACCACTATAAATCCGGTGTGTTCTTTTCTTATTAATGCTTCCGCATTAATTTCCGCATCGTTGATTTCTTTGTGGTGTTTTGGTTTGTAGTTTTATTTTAAAAGATCTTTAACAACCAATTCACCTCTCTCTTAATTAGCCTTGGGCTAATTCATAAGGGCCTAACATCCCTAATGAACTTCAAGTGGTATCAGAGCACTTTCTAGTGTCATCTAAGCACTTCAAGTGGTATCAGAGTGATATTCATAAAATTAAGTTTTAAAACTTTTTGAAAGAACTTGAGTTTGGTTTATCAAATTCTAAATTTCTAACCTTTTTTGGGCTATGCATTGTCAATCTAATTCTACTAAGTTTTTGATTAAAACCAAGAGATAACTTTCTCATTTTAAGAATAATTGTTTTTCAGTAGATCAGGGAGCGTTTTTGTCTTTTGTTTATGCCTCCTCTCTTTTTGATAATGTCAAAGGGGGAGAATGTATTGTTGAATTTTTTGTACTGTTGATTTTCTTTCAAAAAATTAAAAACAACAAAAATGTTTTTTATCTCCCCTATTTTTTAAAAAGGTTTATTCTAGTGAGGGGGAGATTAGGAGTATTTACTTTTTTGAAAATTCAATTTGAAATGGTTTGCCATCATCAAAAAGGGGGAGATTGTTGTGGATCTATGGTTTATAATTTTGATGATAGAAAACATTCTTATTTCTCTACGACTGTCTTAAGTACTGACATTTCAGGTCTACACGATCAGACTACAATTTAGAACCAACTCAAGATCGTGTAGACTAGGTTTGAGTCAGTTTGTACTCTTTTTCCTTTCTTGAGTCTGTTGTATTTGGTGTTGCTCCTAATCTTTTGTAACTTAGAAGATGTTCTGTTGTTCCCTAAAGATTTCTATTCTTGGTAACACCGTCCGGGATGATATTTATATCGGCCTGGACGATCTTTCCAAAAATAAAAAACCTAATTAGGGCATCCTCATTTAAGTAGCCGTCATAAGCTGATCGTCCTGGACGATACTTGTATCGGCCAGGACGATAAGCTCATGATCAGATTAGGTATTCATTGTTTTAGGAAATCATCCAAGATGATATAGACATCGTCCAGGATGATCTAACTCAATTATGCCTAAATTGATCTAGTATCTTTGGAAAGCAGTAATGGCTGATTGATATGATCACATTGTCCGGGACGATTGTAGGAACGGCCGGGACGATGTCTTGGATGATTTACATCGGCCAGCATCTATTCCGGACGATGATCAGGACGATTGAAATCTGTTTTAAACTAATCATCCAGGAAGATCGTTAGATCTGCCAGGATGATGTAACCAATTTTCTTTTGATCATCCCAAATCGACCCGGGCTGATGAGCTGAATTTGTACTGATCATCCAGGACGATATGCCTATCATCTTAGACGATAATGTCAGCAACTTGCACTAATGAGCTTGTTTTGAGATCTTCTATTTAAGCTATGATATGACACTTTGTAAGTGTCTTTGGCAGCCATTGTAACTTTGTTCTTTTGGGGGAAACTTGAAGAGAGAGCTTGAAAGGGAGTGAGGAAAGGGTGGGAATTGAGAGAGGGAGAAGATCCTGTGAGGGGGGACTCAAGGGAGTATGGAAGGGGTTCCACACAGTTGCTCTAGCAAGCTCGCACCTGAATATCATCAGATTCAAGGCTTGTCTCGAGGGAAGTTCACCAAGGAAGAAGATCTCTTTGGAGTCAAAGGACCCGGCGACTCTGCCGCACTGGGGAAGGTGGAAGTGATTTTGTAAGGGCTTCTCTGCCTAGCTGTGGGGGCTAAAAGAGATACTGAGTTTAGTGCAATACTTGGAGGGTGCCTCTAAGGAGTGGACGTAGGTCAAGGTTTGACCGAACCACTATAAATTTGGTGTGTTCTTTTCTTATTATTGCTTCCGCATTTAATTTTTGCATCGTTGATTTCTTTGTGGAGTTTTGGTTTGTAATTTTGTTTTAAAAGATCTTTAACAACCAATTCACCTCTCTCTTAATTAGCCTTAGGCTAGTTCATAAGGGCCTAACATCCCTAACGAACTTTCAAGTGGTATCAGAGCACTTTCTAGTATCATCTGAGCACTTTCAGGTACGAAGGCTTTACTTCATCGCGAATCAATTCTGGCAAACTCTTACTGGTGAAATCCACCTTCGGGAGCACTCACACAGTGATGACAATGGTTTGGAGGATTTTTGAAGCTTGGATTGGAGCTTGGATAGTACTTGGAGCTTCAACAGCACTTGGAGCTTTGATAATAGTTTGGATAGCAGCTTTCTTGCCTTTAGCTAGGTGAGTGATCGTGGTTTGCGCTGTGACAACCCGGCGATGTAAAATCTTTAAAAACTTAGTGAGAACTAGGGTCCCCCAAGGCCAATGGTTGTATGATTGACTATCCAAAGACTTAGGTCCTTTAGAAAACTAAATTTTCCCTTTCCCAAAATCCCTCATTTGTTGTCCACTTGTTTGAATCATGGAAATCAAGTGATTTCCCATTATTTGCTCTCATGTGAGATTTAAAAGGATAGCAACAAGGCATCGAGTCATTGGACTTGTATTCAATGAATCCACTATTCATACCAAAAAGTGATTGGGGTCCTTTCCAAGCCTTAGGCGCACATTTCTTATATGCATACATAGGATTCAAATATGAGAGTTACATATGGAGTTACCCAATTTGAACCATCACGACAAAATTAACATATGTTTAGGGTATCTTACATATGCTAACATTCTTTTCCTTCCAAACCTGGTGAAAGATTTTAATGGAATTGTTTGATTTAAATAAATATATATGATATCAAGTTGTTGTGAGGTCTACCATAGGTCTCTAAAGACTTATGTTGTAAACCCACAACTTGCTTAATCAACCAAATCCATGACAAGCTTCTTCATCAAGTTTAGTTTGTTTAAAATAGTGATTATCATTTTTTAAAACAACCCGCAACCTCTAGAATTTTGGAAGACAATTAAATAGGGAAATTTAATTCTGAACAACTTTGAGGTTGCATTGGCCTTCATAAGCCTATGAACACTTATGTTTGGAATTACCTAATCCTATTTGTGGAACTTCTAAATTAGATGTTTGGAATGAAACAATCCAAATGCATGGGTATATCAAGGTTTGTTTGATCACTTTAACCCAAATATATATAAATTTGTAAGTATTTTCATTTAATTCCTAAGTGCTTGTAAAGCAAATATGGAATACCTCATAGCCTTTAAAGGTTCATGGGGCATTCCCCATCATATTCTAGAAGTATCTGTATGATTAATAGAATTTATCAATTGAGGGGTTCAAATGCAATGACAATCAAACTTAGCTTATGTTTATTCCCCTAAACATACAAACCTCATTCACACATTTCTAGGTTTCTTAGATTATGTCAAATCTGATTTTTGAAACCTCTTAGAAGTCATAGGATATCAAGTTATCCCTCTCCATATGGATCCAAAACATTCATTCAAACTCTAAGGAACTCCATTTCCAAAACAATTCCCCATCATACATGATGTTTGGAGCCCCCTCAAGGCTCCAAATGTTAAATTATATGAATTTTAGCTCCACTTTAGGAGCTACCACCAATCATTATCTCCCTTTCATTTATTGATGACACAAGATCAATAAATGAACCTTGCATCCCTTTCATGCATTATATTTGGAGCTTCTTCAATGCTCTAATTATTGTCTTGCATGGATCACCTGAGCTTATAAAAAAAAATTCAAGCTCCTTTACTTTGCTCATTAGGGAACCTAACCAACAAATGTTTCCCCCATGTGTGGTGTTTTAGAGTTTCCTTATGACTCCAAACATTTTATTATGTGAGCCATCGAACTTTAGGACTAAATCCTAATTTTTCTCTTTCAATTTTTGTGACATAAGTCAACAAATAAACAATGTCCCTCATGAATAATAGTTGGAGCATCTTCAAGGCTCCAATTGTTGGATAGCATAAATCTTTAGTCTCCCTTAGGAGCTATCATTGATCTCTGTGTATAGTGTGGTGGATTTTTCTCAAAATAATCACTATGTTATCTCTCACAAGCTTCCCAACTTAGAACCAAACTCTAGGTTTCCTCCAGCTCATTTGTTGGAGCATGAAACCAATAAATGATATCCTCATTCATTGCTCTTAACATTCACATAGTGGTTTCCAAATAATCTCTATGGAGCCCAGAAGAGCACTAAAGAATGTTAGGATTAAACCATGTTGCCCCTTTTATTTGCTAAAAGAACAAAATTAACAAATGAACATTTCATCTACTTCATGCATGATACTTGGAGTTTTCTCAAAACTCCAAGTGTTAAATGACGTGAACCTTGTATCCTTAGGATGAAAATCATGGGTTTGTCTTATCTTGCTTATTGATAGAACATCAACAAGTCAAAATCATTCTTCCTTTTCATGTGTGACCATTTGAAACCTCCAAAGTTTTCAAACAACATTATTACATGAATTGTTAGATCTTAGAACTAAAATCTAGGTCATCCACTCTCATGTTTGTTGAGACAAAATCAACATGAAATTATCTCTCTCTTTCCTCATGTTTTATATTTGGAACATTCTCAATATTTCAAATGTCATATTACATGAGTTGAGAGATAATAGAACCACATTCTAAGTGACCCACTTCTTGTTTATTGAAACAACAAATCAGTAAGCAATCTCCTCTCTTATGCATGATTACTTGGAATTTTTTAAGACTTCAAGCAAATCGTGGCATAAATCATTTGGGCTTGAAACCAAATTTCAAGCTCTTCTACCTTGTTTGTTGGAGTACTAAACCAACAATGCTATCTTTTATAGTAGCCTTTAAAACCCATATAGAGGTTCCCAAATGACCTTTAGAGGGGCCTAAAATGATTCCAGCAAAACTTAGAGCCAAAGTCTAAGTTTCTTCATTTCTTTGTAGGACCACTAAACCAACAAATGCTATCTTTGCTAGTAGCCTTCGAAGCCTATATAGAGGTGCCCAAATGACCTCCAGAGGAGCCTAAAAGGATACAAGCAAAACTTATAGCCAAAGTCTAAGTTTCTTCATTTCATTATTGAAGCACTAAACCAACAAATGCTATCTTTGATAGTGGCCTTCAAAGCCCATATAAAGGTTCTCAAATGATCTCTAGAGGGGCTCGAAAGAGCACAAGCAAAGCCTTAGGATATGAATCCTGGGAATGCTACAACATTCATTTAATCCAAATTAAGTGAATGTAGGTCTCTTCCTTTGAACACCAAATATTCAAATAAACTTCTCCATTTACTTAGCATAAAGTAAGTGACTATCTTTCTTTGAATACCAAATGCTCAAGGAATTTCTTCAAGTTGCAACATCTAAGTTGCACATTGTTTGCGCCTCTTATTTACCTAACACACAATCAAGTAAATAATCATATTTCATTAAATATAAAATTCAGTGAATCATCCCCCAATTAGCAACCCATAAGTTGCACATTGTTTCTCCCTTCCTACAACCCAAAAGTTGTCGGAAAATCTTCTCCATCACCCAACCCCAATTAGGTGAACATACACCTCTCTTTGAACATCAAAAGTTCAAAGAGATCTTTTTAAACTTAGAATATCTAAATTGCATCTTCCCCTATTTTCCTACAAACCAAAAACTGTAGGAGAATATTTAAAACTCCTCTCATTCCACTAACCCAAGTTAGATGGATGAATATCTCCTTCTTTGAACACCAAATGTTCAAAGAAGTTCCTCCAATTTTTAACTCATACATTGCATTCTCTCCTCTTCTTATCTCTCCTACCCAAGTTGAAAGAATAGATCTTCTTCTTTGAATGTCAACAGTTTAAGGGTTTTTCTCTAACTTATAAATTACAAGTTTTATACTCCTCCCTTCTTCCTACAACTCAAGAGTTGTAAGGAGTTTTTATCATTTTATTAACCCAAGTTAGGTAAATCAAGCACACATAATAATCCACTTGTTAAGCCAAAATCAACAAGTAAATTCATCCCAAGCATAGGATTCAAAGTCCTATCTCCATTTAATCCTTCCAACACAAGTTGGAAGGATACAACCCTCTCTTTGAACATAAAAATGTAAAAAGACATTCATGAATTTGTAACCCATAAGTTACATATTCCTCTTTTTCTCCTATAACTTCTAAGTTGTAGGAGATATCTCTCTTCTTAGTTCCAAAAGCTAAGGAGAATCTTCTAACACTTAGCCCAAAATTTATATGTTGGACACCTTTTTCAGACCCAAAATTTAAGTAAACATTTTCATTTAATCAAATGAAGTGATTGTTGAGTCTAGTAATTAGGTTGTTAAGCCTAAGTTACGTT